>NW_025999842.1:17188870-17199879 GCF_001458135.2 Marmota marmota marmota | reverse complement strand
TATATATATATATATATATATATATATATATATATATATATATATAGTTGACCTATATTTGGTTGAATCCACAAATGCAGAACCCATGGATATGGAGGGCCAACTATACACACACACACACACCATCTTTATTTCAAGGAATTGAGTCATATGATTGTGAATGAGGTTGGCAAGCTCCCAATCCAGCAGGCAGAAGACCCGGGGAAGAGTCTCAGTTCAAGTCTGAAAAAAGTGTTTGGGCAGAGTTTGTGTGTGTATGTGTGTGTGTGTGTGTGTCTGTACTTGTGTCCTAAATCTCCTCTTCTTTCAAGGGCAGTAGACATATTTGATTTGGGTCCACTCCCATGACCTCATCTTAAACATCTCTGTGTTATACCACCTGTGAAACTATTTGAGTGGTCTTTTACTTGGTACTGAGCCATGGGTGATTTAGGTCTCCCCTTGGGAAAGATCCTGGCATTCCCATGTGTAGACCACCCAAGGGGTGAGATCTCTGCCCTCTCTCTACTAATGGGACAGCTCTCCTAGCTCCCGAGTTAGAGTTAGGTGCAACCTACTGGGTACTAACAGCCAACTCCCTACCTTATTTGGCAAAAGAACATTCTATGGAAAACCTTTGAAGTTCCCTCTTATTTTTTTTACGTTATTTCCAGTGTGGAAGCTTGACCCCTAAGGTCAAAGAGCCATCCTGCCCTCATTTTCTAAAATTACTTTCTGCGTCATGTTTTTTGTTTGTTTGTTTTTTCTGCTTTCTTTCCTTAGCTTTATTTTGCAGCCAGCCTGCTTCACACAGAGGAAACCCAAATTCTATCGCCCATGTGGGTCATGGGCAAGACACCTTATCTCCAAATATAATCACATTCTGAGCTACTGAAGATTGGTACTTTGATACTTGTATGTGTACAGGGACAGTTCAGCTCATAGCAGAGGTTCTGTAATTTATTCAACAAATGAAATTACAAAGAAGTAATTATAAGGAACAGGTTCTTCAAGAGTCCCACATGTATAATCATGGACTACTGCTTGAGTTGTCTAAAGAATTACCATAGCTATGGGAGGGTAGGTAAGACATCCCTAGGATACCAGATTTAATTTTGGTTGACAGAAGTGCTCCTGTCTGTGAGTGGCACATTTGAAATATTGATATATTAAATATAGGCATAGAAACATCCCAAAAGGACACACCCCACTATGTCAAATAGGTATTATCTCTGGGAACAGAAATTGTGAATTGCTTTAACTTGCTTTGTATTATCTGTATATTTAAATTTTCATTATAATGATATACATATATCTTCACAATTAAAATGTATAAAAAGTTTAACATTTTATGAATTTTAAACTCAAAATATTTTGAAAATTAGATCTCCACAGACATTCATTCAAAAAATATTATGCTCTTATCATAAAGATGGTATGATGTCAAGTATTATAACATCACTGGAAAAAAATAAAAACACATAACCCGCATCTACACTCTGGTGGGAAAGACAGAGATATTTTTCCATAGACCAAGTATAAATATCCAAGCTGAGAGCCATAGGAACACTGCAGAAGGGGAAGCAGCTGGGGATTTATGGGAGAATTTTGGAAATGGTGACTGACACAACTCTTCAGGTATTTCAACAGATGCAGAAGTGAGGTACAAATTAGTCCTAGGAGTAGAACAGTGGAAGCTTGAAAGGGTATTGTCTGTTCACTATCTAGAGTGCTCATCCCAGAGAATTTAGAGCCGAGTACTTAGTAGTGGGGATATAAAAAAAAAAAAAAAAAAAAAAAAAAAAAAAAAAAAAAAAACAAAAACAACAACAACAAAAAAAAAACCACTGAAATTGATGCATTTGTGAAATCTGGGCATAGAGGGAGTGTTACCCACAAAAGCACACAGTGTTGGTGTCAAAGAGGCAGATTTGGGATTTAACTTTGTAAAGATAACCAGGGAAACAGCTACAACCTGGTTCTATCTGAGTGTACCTTTGTCATCTGAATGAGGACATAGAAAGACAGAGGATTCATTTTATGCTCTCCTATAAATGACTTTGAGAAAACACAATACTGACTCAACTATTTCTCTAAAATAGCCTTGCAGGCAGCTTCAGTCCATTTTCCTTTATACTGTTTTCCACCTAAACCTCCCCAAATTTCACACTCCCAAGAACTTATTTTTAAATATAATTAAACTTAGAGATCTTCATTATTTGCTCCTTGTCTGCTACATATGCATCTGATGCTGCTCCCTAAAGGACTCCTTCCCAGTGCAATGTGGCCAAGTAGGGCAGGGCAAACAGTTGGGAGCCAGGCAGGGAATGCAGATCTTGGCAATCCCTCCCCCAGCAGTCTCTTGGCATCTGATAAAATATCCTATGAGATCCAGGCTCACATCTAGGCAGCTCAGAAATTTCTATTTTTATTCTTGTGTCATTTCCCAGTGAAACTTGTAAAGTCAAGTCATAATAGGGATGCAGCTTAGTAAATGAGAGCCTACAAACTGAAGGAAAAAGCAATTCAACTTAGTCTGGGATAGAAAACACTGTGAGGGACCTGATATCTAAACTATCCTGAGCTATTATTATTATTTTGTAGAATTATTGTTTTATAAAGCAAGATTATTATTTTGCTCTGGCCCAATCTATAACATAAACGCTCTAAATGCGGATGCCCATTACTGGCAATATTTGGAAAGAAGAGTTCAATTATTTGACTAACTGAAGTTATCACTGACATTTAGGGATCTGTGTTTGCAGAGATGGCAGCATTGTAGCCTCCCCAGACAAGTGGCTGGGTATACTCCAACCAAACCTTTTGAAGTTCCTCTTCCAGTCTTTCTCTGGATATGATATCCTCACCAGAACCAACGCCTTTCCTTGAGGTAGTTCCTCAAGGAGCTACATATTGCTCATTGATGAATCTGTCCATTGACATAGTAGATTCTGTAGAACATAGATGTAGATAGGGGGTCCAGATGGAAAATAGTTGGCCCAAATCCCTGGAACTTTATTAACACATTGAAGAAAAAACCTTTACCCAGTTTCTAGAATAGGATTTTTAAAAAATGGGGGTCTCATCCAGAACTGCATGCATTAGAATCTCCCAAGAAATTCTTATGAAAGGCACACTGTCTCTCCAAGTGATGGAGACCTGTAACTGAATTTTAGAGAGCACCTCAGGCAAAGTATAAAACCTCTCTTCTCTCTCAGATTGACTTATACTGAAATCTTTCTCCATCAAAGTTGCCCTCAAAGGCTCATGTGAGTATGGAGGAATATGTGGGGGCTGGTGTCAGGGATGGATCATAAAATATTAGAAAGGAGAAAATTCAAGGTTTTCCTTTAATTATGATATCGTGTGATTTATTTTATGGATAAAGTTAACATTTAAATTGGTGGATTTTGAGCAAGTAGGTTGTCCTTCATAATTAGGGTGGGACTCATCCAATCAGGTTAAATCCTAAATAGGATGAAAAGATTGGCATCTGTGAGCAAGAATTTTCCAGCTGACTGCCTTTGGACTTCATCTGTACCATTAGTTCTCCTGAGTCTCTGTCAGCAGTGTGGACTGCAGAGTTTGGACTCAATTAGTATCCATAATTACATGGTCTGATCTTATAATCTCTCTCTAACACACACACACACACACACACACACACACACACACACACACCATTATTGTTTCTATTTCTTTGGAGAATCTTAATGCACTTCAGATCTGAGATCTCCAATTGGGGCTTAAAACAAGTAGATGGACTATTTTCAGAAAAGATTAATTTTAATACTAATGCAGGATTATAGTTATCATAATTTTGATTCTTCTGATCCATGGAGAGTAATATATTGGAGGCTGAGAATGCAGAGCACGGGGAAAATACTATAGTCCCTAAAAATGACTACTCTAAGCTGAAGAGCTAAAGAAGATAAGCAATTTATTTACTTTTATTGTAGAATTTATTTCTTCAAGGACATACTTAGAATAGAACTGATAGTGTAGGTCTGCATGTGATATGTATACTTTAGGGAATATCAAGATTATCTGTATATATGCAGTGAATCAATATTCTTTGTTTTCACTGGTGTATCGGTTCAGTTTTTATCCTATGCAAACATTAGGTATTGAATAAATAACTTAGTGAATGCATATTGTTATATATATATATGTATATATATATATATATGTATATATATATAGTCAAATGAATGTAACCTCTAATTACATTGTGGTATAAAGTGGGGGCTCAGATTTTATAAACAGAGAATTGTGGTTAATATGAAACAAGATAGATTTTGCTCACAATCAATGTAAAATAAAGTTTAGGCCCCTTTGGTTTTCAGAAAAAAATGATTCCTATTGCAGTATCCATCTCTATAATGAATCTGGTGGAAAGCTGAGAGTTTAGCCAGAGTGTAATGAGCTGGTCAAAACTTGAGAGAATAATGGGGCTTTGCTGCTGGATGTACTCATAACTTGAGGCACAATGGCTTTTGACACCAAGTGAGAAAAAGGAAGACAGAAAATATTGCAGAACATGTTCCACCAGTTTTGGATACACAGAGATGACAAATAGAACCAAACCCACAGATAACATATAATGAGTATGACTGAGACTTGCATGGCCATTAATTCAGAAATTGGACAGGGATGATGGGGGATTGAAAAAGACAAACACACATACACATAGAGAGAAAGCTGATGGAGAAACAATAACCCAGAGGTAGCAGAGCCCATTTGATTTTTTTTTAATCATCAAGAGGGTTTTCTATGACAAAGTTTCTTCAAGCAGGCAGGCTGAAGGTCAAAGTACTGGCAACCAATTATAATTATCTAGTTGCACTCATAACTCTCTATCCCTGTCTGCTGGTGTCTGAACTCAGGGTCAAGACTAAAATCTCTGTGCCTTGCACAGAACCTCCTCAAGCAGGGTGTCACCATAGCAACTGGGCAATCTTGATCTGAACTTTTACACAGGTAATTCCCAGTGCAGGCACAGAATCCTGCTTTGAGGCAGCCAGAGACCATGATCCAAGTCACCTGATCCCCACAGGGTATGTGCTTTAGTGACTAAATATATAGGGAGTTTTCTTTTTAACTGTTCATCCCAGGTAACAAACAAATCTTTTGTATAGAATTTTTTCCCCACTGATTTCTAGATCAATGGCAAATATAAAAATTTTGCAGCAAAGTTATTTAGACTAAATGATAATTAGTGTCTAAAAATAACCCTCAAATAGAATAAAACAGAAGACTACTTACCTGCTGTTTTAACCTAGACAGTTAAATTAGCTTCTTTTTAAGACTTTATTTACATATCTATGTAAGTGGACACAATATATCCTAAGGAGTAATGTAACTCTTAAATTAGAAAACATATGAAAAGGCTTAGCATGAAATAAATCCCTGATAAATAAGGGCTATTTTAAATGGAATAATAAGAAATGACTAATGGTAATCAGAAATAAGTTATCCAAATATCATCCTGAAAATAAGAATTGGGGAGTGATGAAATCCAAAGCCAGATTTATTTTGATAACAGTAGATATTTCTGCTGAAGCATGTACTAAGTTCTATTGCCCTTTTCTCTTGCTGACACAAAATATTTTAAATTCTGAAGTAGATCTTAAAAATGAAAATCTGTGGATACTTGGCCATCTTTCTGAAGTTACTGTAGTAATACTCATAAACCCTTGGAGCAAGCAATGTTTTCTTATCTGAGGAAATGGCCTCATCAACATGTAAAAATTTTCAACAGTAAGCTGCACAGAAATTTTGTTCAAGCTGGATGTTCAAGAGTGGCTTGGGAGGCTGAGGCAGATGTATCACAAGTTCAAAGCCAGTCTCAGCAACTTAGTGAGGCCCTAAGCAACTCAGTGAGACCCTGTGTAAGCGCATGGGCCACAAATGACAGAGGCAGGAGACAAGAAGCAAACCTAGAATCAGCAAGCTTTCCTTTATTCTTTAATGAAGCCAATCTATCAGGAGTAGGAAGGCTCATATTCTGGGTATGGGAAATGGCGCCTGGGTTACAGAAAGAGTTTGGGTTTTATAATTTTCAATGAGGGCAAATTAATCATTGCAGACATATGGTTTGTATAATCAGGGACCTAGTTATGCAAGTTAAAATTTTAACTCAGGAATGGAGCTGTAGAAAGTTTGAAACTCATTGTCACTGGGAAAAGCTCACAACTTGGTGTTCACAGCCTATCTTCCTTCCTCTGGGACCCATTGTTACCTAGAGCTTCAATATTTGCTTTTCTCCTTCCAGGACTCATCTATAATGGGAAAGAGTAAATGTCCAGGGCAGCATTTCAGCATTTGCCTCCTTCCTTCAGGACCCATTATGGTTGGGAAGGGATGAATGTTTGCTTTTGGTGGAGATGCTGGGAATGAACCAGGGAAGGGAAGAAAGTTTGCTTTTTCCCTCAAGGCCCACTGTTAATGTTTGGCTAATTTTCCCTCCTCCCAAGCCACACTGTCCCTCCATTTTTCTTGGAGAGCTGTCTTGTTGGAATATTATTTCCAAAACCCTTCACCCTGTCTCAAAATAAAATATAAAAAAGGTCTGGGGATATTGGCTCAGTTGTTAAATATCCCTAGGTTCAATCCCTAGTATCAAAAAAATTTTTTGTTTAATATATTTCATAGGAAATTTATACTTTTGAAAAATAAAGTTTTTCTTATAGATATGCAATTTTGTAGCCAAATTTCAGAACATGCTTAGAATTATTTAGTTGTTATGAATCAAACCAGCAGAGATGAAGTGAGTAGGGTTTTATTTGTTTGTTTATTCTAAGTCTTATTGCCTTTGCAAATAAAAAAACCAAGATATAAGAATTAGGACAAATATCTTAAAGTTTCAGGAGTTATTATTTACTCTTATATGGTTTGGATAGGTCTAATTCAATTAAATTGTGGTTAACATGTAAAAAGGTATTTATTGCATTGGTTAATAGATGAGAGTAAGGGCTGGGGATGTGGCTCAGTGGTAGAGTGCACACCCAGTATGCATGAGGCACTGGGTTTGATCCTCAGCACCACATTAAAAAAAATAAAGATATTGTGTCCACCTAAAACTAAAAAAATAAATATTTAAATAAAAAAAGAAAATTATAAAAAAATATGAGAGTAAGACAAAATTCTCACTCTCAAGGCACTTATAATGTATTATGGGAATTAAATAATGACACAAATAATATATTAAGGAAAACCTAAATGAAATGTACCAAGCACTGTGTGTGGAGTGTGACATGACCCAGAGCTGAGGAGAAGGGGATGCTTTATTGGGGAGGAACATCTGACCTGTGCTTCAGTAAAATTTGTTTAAGAAAAGGGAAAAGCAAATTCATAGAGAAGGAAATTCATAACAGATTAAGGGAACAATAACAACAAAAGTCAACTTTGACTAAAGTTAGGGGTGCTATGAATCCTATGTAATACATCAAAATGGCAGACTGAGCCAGGCGTGAAGCAATATAACCTCAGGAGTTGTAAGCAAGTGAGTCATTGTACTGAGAGGTGATCCTGATGGAAAAATTGTTCATGTGAATAGTGGTGAGGATGGCAAATCCATTGAGAGCTGCTCTAGTCAACGAAAGGGAGCTTTCGTCCACATGGATGCTGACTGCTTCTGTGAGGACTGATGTGATCAGGGAGTTCGGAAACTGTTGTAATTTACTAAAAGAGAAAATTAAGTCCAAAATCTAGTACAAGATGTGAGCTGAATCTCTTTGAGCTTTTGTTCCCTCCTCCAAACCACACTAAAATGACAATAAAGGGGTTTTAGTTTTAGAGCATAAATCTGGAAGAAGAATGGAAATTAGTCAATAACAAGGAAGCTCAGACAATAAATAAATAAAATGACAATAAAGGGGTTTTAGTTTTACAGCATAAACCTGGAAGAAGAATGGAAATTAGTCAATAACAAGGAAGTTCAGAACTGAAAAAGTAGAAGATGAACAAAAACTTAGAAACCTGAAAAATAGAAAGAATTAAAAGTATGTCCAACTTACATGATAGAATTCCCAATGGCTAAGGAATTGATGACATCAGGTGTGTAGGTGAATTTAGAGCAATAAACAAGATTAACTGAAAGTTTGTTTAGAAAAATGATAGTGCTCTCTCTTTCCAGTATTATATAAAGTCAACACAATCTCCTTCTTTGAGCCTGGCAGAAAACCAGAGATTTGGTGTCCGATGATGGTCGTTAGACTTGAGACAGTATTTGAGGGTAAGATCATTGTATGAAAACAAGAACATTTAGTGGACATTCACTTTAAATCGGAGACTTTCAGCATTCTCTCTCCTCTCCTATACTATTATGTTGGCAGTGAGGCCTATGACATCCAGGCAGAAATTGGAGATTCTTCCCTGGGGAATCTGAGTGACCAAGAGGAAAAGTTTTAAAGATATTGCTCCATAGCTGTTTCCTCCCAAATTAAGTTTAAACCTTTGGGTTTATTCTTTAGTCAAGCTGTTTATCCACAGTCCAAACTGCTCATTCTAGGCTTCCAAAAGAGCCATTTTTAAGTATCAGCTAATAAACCAGGATCGTCACAAATTTGAATGAAATTTCTGATATTAATGATAGAAACCAAATCAAAACCTTGGAGAAACAGAATATGCTAGGGGGAAAAAAAAAACGTCTTAAAGAAACCAATCATTAGTATCCTCTGAGTGGCAAAAGAAGAGATTGCATCCAGGAAGCAGGAATAGGTGCTTTGAAATGGAACAGAGAACAACAACAAAAGTATTAAAAATTAAAAATGTGATAGCAGAAATTGAAAAAAAAAAGCCCTCTAAGAATGATTGGGAATTAGGAAAATCTCTCAGAATACAGAAGATAAGAAGCACAGTCAAAACAATCCAATATTCTAAATATTAGGAAATTCAAAATGAGAAAACAGAGAAAGTTCAGAGGAATACTTTTCAACTATATTTGGAAAAGGCTGCCTGAGTGCTCAGCAAAATGGATGAAAATAGACATTGGGGCATTTCACTGTGAAATTTCAGAGCACTAGAAACCAAGAAAATATTCTCTCAGAGGGTTAGAAAAATAAACAAGAAGAGAAGAAGTAGGTTCTTACAAAGAATCAAGAATAAAAATGTCACAGATAATAGCAACACTGGAGACTAGAAGATATTAGTTTCAAAACTATGATTCTATGTCTATACTATCAATAAAATGTGAGGACAGAAAAAAAAAAGCTTCAAGAAAATTACCTTCCATGCACCTTTACCCAGATACAACTCCAACAAAATAAGAACATATTTAGAAAGAAGACATGGGGTATAGAAAAGAGAGATGTGACCCAGGAGTGAGAAAAAAGGAAGTCACCAAGGTGATGGTAAATCTAGATCTCAATATGGCAGCCTTGCAGTTAGCCTGTTGCACCATCTTGGAAGAGAAAACCTCTGATCTTCTGCCTGGTCAGTATAGCAGACTTCATGGAGCAGGTCCAATGAGAAGTGAAATTGAAAGGTGCATAAATATACTGACAAAACACTGACACAATTGTGGGGATGAAGGGTTTGTAGTTGAGTTTACGATAGAAAATTTAACAAATAAAATTTCAGGGAAAACCAAACTGTTAAATAGAGAAAGGAAAGAAATTGTGCCACATGGATCTCTAAAAGAAAGCCTTTACTTAGATGTAATGTGATATACAGGGATCCAACCAAAATCACAGTGAATTTATATTTGAAGGGTGAAGACTTTGAAGTGTATAAAGGGAGTTAGGGAGAAAGAGTTGAATCTACATCTTCTATTGTGAGAAATTAGTAGTTAATATCTACAATTAAAAGTTCAAGCAGTAGCAATATACATATGTCTTTGAGAGGCAAGGATATATGCCAAAAGAATCGTCTGAAAGAGCAGGAAGTGACTGGCTCAAGTGATCAGGAAATAAAAGCGGGAGAGAATCTAAAATTAGATGAAAGTGTGAGATAAGGTGGGAGTGGTAGAGAAACGAGTTTTAGGACTAGATGAGAGAGATATACGGGGCTGAGAATTTGATTGTATAAAGAATGACAGGGGTTTCAGCCAGGGTGACTTCCATACTGTTTTCCACATGACTATACTAATGTACATTCTTATGATATCCTCCAAGCACTTGTTAACCCTTATCATTTTGATAATATCTGCTTTTAATTGAGTGAGATGACATCTCCTTGTAGTTTTGTTCTTTTGTAAGAACATGCTTATCCTACTCCATTAAAGTCACTAACAAAATTAAGAAATAAAAAGAATACATGAGGTTTTTGTGGGGGCAGATAAAGGGAGACAATTGTGTCTAAAAAAAAAAAAATTCAAAACCTTACAGTATAAAGATCCAGCTTCCAGTCCTGATTTTGCTTTGTCCATGTGGCCTTGAGCCACACTTAACCTCCAAGGGTTGAAGTGCTCTTATCTCCCCAGCAGGAGAGGCAGGAGAGGATAACAGGGTTCCCATTCTCTGTTGTGGTACCTTGTATTTGATAGGCAGGGCAGCACTTAGGATAGAAAGTATTTCATACGAGTTCACTACTCTAATGTAGGTCAATTAATATCCTTTCTTGTGGTGAGCTGCTTCTGCCGTTTCTGCAGACTATGGTTGCCATTACAAGATGGCGCTGGCTCCGCTGTGGTCTGTGACAAACAACTCCTTATTTGGGAGAGTTGGCACATGATTTTTCATCACCCTATGAGAAAGCTCCACGTGGCAGCTTTGCATTGGGGCTTGAGATGCTTTATTAAGGCTGGGAGGGGCATCCAAGGGGTAGAAGAAGAAATATCAAGGGCCTGAATAAACTGCTGAAAGAAGATTCCTGAGTTGCGTCTTCCTTGCGGGCAAGGGGTCGTGACAAGTGGTGCCGAAACCCGGGAACCAGAACTTTCAGCAGTCAGGGGTGGTGCACCGGTTAGTTCCAGGTAAGTGGGATCCGCGACCAAAGCGGGGTTAGTCCCAAGTAAGTGGGATCCGCTACCAAAGCGGAGCAGCTCCTCTGTAAAGAAAGAGAGAGCATTACATTTTATTGCAGCTGCA
>NW_025999842.1:17164357-17182672 GCF_001458135.2 Marmota marmota marmota | reverse complement strand
TCCACGCCCCGCCCCACGAAAAAAGGCGTCGGCTGATATGGCCTCGGATCTGGGGAAGGGCCCTCCTTAAGACTGAGCCATACTATGCAGCCACTTCTGCACAGTGGGATAGGACCTCTACTCTCGCCTGTATTGTTTTAAGAAAACAGAAAGGGGGAACTGTGGTGAGCCGCTTCTGCCATTTCTGCAGACTATGGTTGCCATTACAAGATGGCGCTGGCTCCGCTGTGGTCTGTGACAAACAACTCCTTATTTGGGAGAGTTGGCACATGATTTTTCATCACCCTATGAGAAAGCTCCACGTGGCAGCTTTGCATTGGGGCTTGAGATGCTTTATTAAGGCTGGGAGGGGCATCCGAGGGGTAGAAGAAGAAATATCAAGGGCCTGAATAAACTGCTGAAAGAAGATTCCTGAGTTGCGTCTTCCTTGCGGGCAAGGGGTCGTGACACTTTCTGCCTCTAAGTCTTTTATAAAGTTTTTATCAATACATACTACACAATGTGTTATATTGGGGTAGAAGGAGGATTAGGACAAGCAGTTGGAAATATGCTTTTGGAACTTGCAAAGAAAATCAGGATGATAAAGATTTGTAAGTTGTTTGACTAAAGGTGATCACTAAAGCTGGTGAATTATATTGTATTAAAATAGGGAAGAAAAGACCTATACTATAAAATAAAATATTTAATTGAACATAAGACATACATGGATAAATCTGAAAAATTAGGAAAGAAGCCAGGTGAAAGCTTCAGTAGAATTTTTCCAGGTGTATACCAGGTGCCATAAACATAATGACAAGAATTTAAACCTCACTGAGTACAGTGGTACATGCCTGTAATTCCAAGGATTCATGAGGCTGAAGCAGGAGGATCTGAAGTTTGAGGCCTGCCTCAGAATCTAGTGAGACCCCAAATAATTTAGCAACACCCTGTCTCAAAGTAAAAACTAAAAAAGTACTGGGATTGGAGTTAAATGGAAAAGCACCCTGAGTTCAATCCCCAATACTGAAATAAGAAAAAAAAAAAGGATTAAGTCTTGGACCTGAACAGACCAGGGTATGAGCTCAGCCAGGTGAGTAGGGAAAAGTTATTTTTTTCTATCTAAACCCATTCTACCTTAGACAGGAGACACACAAAATTATACAGATTAGTTTGTCATGTGCAATGTGCCCAACACAGTGTCTATTATACAATAGGAATTTTTAAATTTTTTAACTTATAAAATTTTACATATCAATGGTGTGCCATGTGACATTTTCATATATTTATTTATTGTTCAAGGTTCAAATCAGGGTAACCTATCAATCTTTCAAATATTTATCATTTCTTCATGGTTAAACACTCAAAATCCTTTCTTCCAGCTTTTAGAAATGTACAATATGTTCTTATCTATATTCACCCTAATGTAGTACACCAAAACTTTTTATTCCTATCTATCTATAAGTTAATACCAGACCATCAACCCTTCCCCATGATTCCCTTTCCTGTTTCTCCTCAGCCTCCAGTAATTATTTTTCTAGTCTTAACTGCTCTGTGCCGCAGTCTGGCTGGGCACAAAATAACCGGACCGCCACACCACCTTGTAGATTCAAACAGCAATTCTTTATTCCAGAACTCTCACCGGCACTCTACAAGCATGTTCTGGGAAAATTCACACCCTCCACCAGGCTCTGCATACCCAATACTCTCAGAACCCCGCGAGAACTCAACGGGAACTCCAGGAGCTGGCGACTAAGGCAGCAGGAAATTCCCAGCAGGATCTACCCTAAACCTGGAACCACCCTAATCCAGCAGGATCTACACTAAACCTGGAGCCACCCTAATCCAGCAGGATCCACCCTAAACCTGGAGCCACCCTAATTCCTGAGCAGGGTCACCTTTCAATTAAAAATGCCATGTCATTCCTACTTGGCTATGGCTCTCAGCAGCTCTGAGATCAACTTTTATAGATTCCACTGTAAGTGCTATATATGGTACTTGTCCTTTTGTGCCTGACTTATTTCTCTTAACATAATTACCTCAAATTTCATCCATGTTGTCACAAGTAACAGGATTTTGTTCTTTTTGCTATAACTGGTTAGTATTCCACTGTGTGTAACTATCATATTTTGCTTATTCATTCATCAGTTGGTGGACACTAAGGTTGTTCCACTTCTTGGCTACTGTGAATAGTGCTGCAGTAAACATGGGAATGCAGGTGTCTTTTCAGCATAAAGATTTTACTTCCTTTGGATATATACCCAGGAGTGGGATTGCTGGATCACATAATAGTCATATTAAAAAATTCTGGGGGGCACTTCCATACTGTTTTATACAATTTACATTCTATACTAAGATATCCACCAAGTACTTGTTATCCTTTATTTTTTTTAAAAAAATATTATTTTATACATGGGCATAATATTATTTTGTTTGTTTATTTTTATGTGGTGCTGAGGATCGAACCTAGTGCCTCACATATGTGGGGCAAGCACTCTGTCACTGAGCCACAACCCCAGCCCTCCTCTATCTCTTTGATAATATCTAGTTTTAATTGAGCGAGGTGATGTCTCATTGTGGTTTTGATTTGATTTGCATATCCCTAAATAATTAGTGATATTGAACTTTTTTTCATTTGTATGTATTCCTTGGAAAAATGTCTGTTTAGATCTATTGTCTGTTTTTAAATTGTATTATTTGTGTTTCTGAGTTTTTTGGTATCTTATATATTCTTCTTATTACCCTCCTCTCAGATATACAATTTGCAAGTATTTTCTGCTATTCTGTATGTCGCCTTATCACTCTAATAGTTTCCTTTTCTGTGCAGAAGCCTTTTAGTTTCATGTAATTCCACTCTTCTGTGTTTGCTTAAGTTTTCTATGTTTTCCAAATAAATCCTTGTCCATTTCAAAGCCCTGAAATGTCCACCCTATGTTTTCTTTTATTAGTTTTGTAGTTTCAGCATTTACAATTATATATTTAACCCATTTTTTGGGGGGTAATGGTGTTGGGAATTGTACCCAGGGCCTTGCACATGCGAGGTAAGCATTCTACCAACTGAGTTATATCCCTAGCCCATCTTTAACCCGTTTGAGTTGATTTTTTTGTTCTTTTGCACACAGATATCCAATTTCCCCAGCACCATTTATAGAAAAGGCTGCCCTTTTTCCAATGCATGTTCTTTGCGTCTTTGGAATCAGTTGGCTATAGATACATAATATAGATACATAAATTTAATTTTAAGGTTTTCAATTCAGTTCCATTTGTCTATATCTGTTATGATACCAATAAAATACTGCTTTAATTATTATGTTTTGAAATCCAGTAGTGCAATTCATCTGTTTTGTCTTTTTTGCTCATAATGCCTTGGACTGTATGTGTGTGTGTGTGTGTGTGTATTTCCATATAATCATTAGAACTATTTTTTCCAGTTCTCTGAGAAATATCATAGGTATTTTGATGGATTGCTTATGTTTTATATGGGCATTGTAACAATATTGATTCTTCTAATCAATGAACATTGAATGTTTTTTCATTTCTTTGTATTCTAATCAGTTTACTTAATGGTTTACAGTTTTCCTTATAGAATTTTTTCTACACATAAGATTATATCATCTGCAAATGATTATGATTTTACTTCTTCTTTTCCAATTTAGACACTCTTTATTTCTTTCTCTTGCCTAACTGCCCTGACTAGGATTTTCACTACTATGTTGAATATTAGTGGTGAAAGTGGGCATTCCTATATTTTCTAGATCTTGTAGGAAAAGATTTCAGTTTTTGCCCCTCCAGTATGATGGTAGCTGTTGGTTTTTTTATATTTGCCCTTTATTATGTTGAGGTATGTTTCTTATATACATAGTTTATTCAGTGTGTTAACCATGAATAAATGTTTAATTTTATTAAATGCCTTTTGTGTATATATTGAAATTATCATCTGGTTTTTATTCTTCATTCTGTTGATGTGGTGTAGCAGGTTTATTGATTTGCACATGTCAAACCATTCTTGCATCCCTGGGATGAATTTAATTTGATTGTGGTGAATAATCTTTTTAATGTGTTGTTGAATTCAGTTGGCTAGTCTTTTCTTAAAGATTTTTCCATATATGTTCAATGAGGATGTTGGCATGTAGCTTTTTTTCTTTCGTGTGTTATTGTCTGGTTTTGATACCAGGGCAATTTTGAGAACTTCAAAGAATACCATCTTCTTAAGACATGCATTTCTATCCCCTAGAGTTTTCCCCTAGAGACGATTTACACACATAATTTGGGTTATTTACAACCACAAACTATATGTACATGGGGTACATCTATGTCCATGTCATCTGGAAGCTGAACTGTTTCTTTTCCTGAGTCAATCTCTTTCGTAGGTTTCCTTTCCCATCAATCAGATCCTCACCTTGCTTAGGGTCCTGTGCTTCCATAATATTCTAATAAGTGTTCTTAACTTTTTTCTACTCTGTAATTGAGGCAAACCAATGGCCTCATCCACACCACCATGACCAGGAGTAATGTAATATTTAAAAATTTGGCATACTATTTTGCATCTGTACACTGAGTGCATGCCCAATAATATCTTTATATTCTCGGAGGTATGGCTGAATTTGATAATTCTCTAGTTTATTTGATATAATAATTAAAAACATCCAAATCCTGGGAAATAATAAGCTGACTTGGCATTATTATATCCAGTAACTAAAAGAGTTCAAAAAACAGTCAGATTTGATAGGCAGGATATGAAATCACTGGAGGTTGATTGCAAAAACTTTAAAAAGTAGGAGCATAATGTATATTTGTTTTATTGAATGTCAATCTTTCTATAACACAAAGCATTGATCTGTGTGTTTGAGAAATACAGAAAAAGTTTTAAAATCACAATAAAATAAAGTGTAGATTGACCTAGGTATAACTAACCATGAATTAGGATCTAGCATTAATTCTTATGGCAGAGTCGTGGTCCCACCATGATCAACATATTAATCTTTCCTTTCTATTTGAGCATTTATGTTTTTTAAAAGGTGTAAAAATATTCTTGTATTTTAAAGAATTTGTTTGCAAGAAATCTAATGCAACTCAGACTGTCTATTTTGCTCTCCAAATTGTGTAATCACAACCCTATATTTTGAAAAATGAGTCTTTGGAAATGGAAAGAAAAAATGGAAAATCCTTCATGTCCTACAAAATACATCAGAAAAAATGGACCTACCTCAGAATAAGGGAGATATATAGAAAAAGAGAAGTGCTTAAACTGTTTCATTGCCCACCAAAAAGCTAAGTTTCTTACTTCTCTGTTTCTAGCAAATCATACCATAACATGAAGATGGGATGTTAATTCTCCATTATATACCGTCTATTGGTGTCGGTTTTCTGTTCTCATGACTAAAAGGCTCAGGGGTCACTCCAGTTAAACTGGGTTAACTGGGCTGCACGAAATAACCACACAAGAGACACAAATACCTTTTTCTTTGGGGCCGCTGTGACGGCTCCTCTTGACCTTAAGGGGCCGCAGAAAGAGAGAGGGAGAGCATGGCTGACCCCTTTTATTGAGGAGAAGCTATTCAAATTAGGCAAGGGGTCAGGTTTCAGGGGGCTGAGTATCTTCATGATGTCCACTGTCAGCAGGCTGACTGACACCTGGGTAGGCCACACCCAAGGGCACAGTAAGAGAAGGGGACACACACAAGGCACTTCCATGGAAGATTCTATCCTAAACAGGGCAAGGGGTTATATTACAAAGGAACAGGTGAGGGTAGCTTTACCCATGGGGTTATAGCAAGACACACCCATGCAGGAGACACCGAGCACATTTCTGTGACTGAGCGCCTCAGCACCCAGCCAGGGAGTGTGACCCAGTCACCTGTAAGGTTGGTCTCCCACATATCAGAAGGGTAGGAATTCAATTGATTTTAGGCACATTGATAAGGTTTAAACCAATACTCATAACTTAAGATTTTATGTGTGGAATATATGTGGCCCAGCTCAAGTTAATCAACAGGATCTGAATATTGTATATATTATGCAAAAATTTTCACAGCAGAGAAATAATTGCTTAAGCTTGCCATGACATGGATGGAAAGACAATCCTCTTTTCTCCCTGCACCAGGTTTTGGTATGTTTTCCTTGTAGTCCCAGTACCTGAAATTATGACTGACACACAGTAAATTGCACAGGGAGAGTGCTGCCCTTGAAGTTAGAGAATTTGTGTGTGTTACATGACTTTGTCAAACACTTAAAGAATCAGTTCTCTTTCCCATAAAATGAGAATAATAATACTTTGCAGGGCTATTGTGAAGACTAACCAGTTGAACGTATAAAATGTGCCCACTTAGGCTCTGGCATGTATTCAGAACTCAGTATATCTTTTCTGAATGGTCCTAGATAAGTGACTAAACACTGATCTTTGTCTGCCTGTTAGGTAGAGAAGGTTTCCTCTGTACACACCAACCCTCCTTATTATGGCCAGACAGGCATGAGTCTGCTCTGCTATCTGTAATCTCCACAACATTTTCAGTGAGTGAAGATTGAGAAAGGCAATTGTGGTCAAATGCCAGATGCTCTTGGATGCTCAATTGATATTAATTAATCCTCAGTAGCAGCATTTTGGCAGTAGACCTTGAGTCGTATGACCTTTCAAGCTGGATGGAATTATGCTCCAATGATTCCTTTTCTCAGCCAAGTCCTATAGAACCTTCTTGTCTTTTGGCAGAATTCCATGTATACCACAGTTTCCTGAGAAGTCTGCAGTTGGCACCTGAAATGTGTTGGTGTTTAATAAGCAGGATGTGAGACATTATATATTGAACTTGGATGACAAGAGTTAGCCAAATAAGTGTTGCAAAGATGCACACATTCTCTTTGCAGTTCTGTGGATGCTCAGAAGGATGGATTTAGGAAATAGTTATTTGCCTTTCACCTCCAATCACTCAGAAGGCCTGTGGTTATTTGACAGGGTCACTTGCTCTGACAAGGGTTATTGCTGGCAAAACATTGCTTCTTTCAGAGGATTAAGAGGCTTAAATTTAGTGCCTTGGGTAGCATGAGATTTATGTGAGTTTTTAGCCACCCTCTTCCCACTCATTTTTTCTCCTGCTATTCATGAAAATATTTTTTAAAGGTGATTTTATTCTGCCTTTGAAATGGAGACAGCAGGAGTTAGTCACAAAGCTGAAACAAAGGACTGACACTTTTAGCACCACCTGGACCTCTTTCTGCCTGAGGTGAGGATGCCCTTGCATGGACCATGATATTGATCCTTATGGGAAATGTTCATGTAAGGTTCTAATCATCTTTTGAATACCTACAAATGTATTTTTTTTGCATCTGGTGTTTAATGCAATTAAAAATCTACTGTGATAATGATTCTCAGGAATATAGTTATAATAATTATTTAGTAATTGAAGACACTGCCATTACTGTTAATGTTTTTTTTCTGGATCTACCAAGCACTTGCTACAATGCATTAAAATAGCCAGTTTCCTTTCCTCTGTCCTTTACCAGATTTTAATATGTTTTTCATTGTATACAGCATCTGGAATTATGACTAGCACAGAGTTAACTGTGCAATAAATATTTGTTGAATGAGTGAATGATGAACTAGCAGGACACAAATGATGTTGCCAAAAATTTAGAGTTAAATCTGATGAAAATTAGCATTGACACATATGTTCTCCATACCTGCAATCTTTGGTTGCCCAACTCTATCCTTTGGATAATTGGATAAACATGTTTCTCAGGAAAGCCTTCTTTTATGTTATTTATCTTGTTTGTATGCTTTATACATATAAAAACTGTGGTTATTTTGACCCTACCTACTATTTTCAGCACTTGGCAGAGTCTGGCATGTTTTAAACCCATAAAGTTCATGTTTAAATGATACTCTATGGTCTGATTTCTCATCTTTGTCTATGCTGTCAAATTGTCTAGGCACTTACCACACTGCATTTAGACCACAACCACTATTTTCTTGGGTGACTTCCTACAGCCACCTTCAGCCCACCATCACTTACATTGGACACAGATGCCAAAGGAATTTTCAGCAAGCTGTGCTCAGACCATAAACTTCCTATCCTCAAATTGCCTTTAAACTACATGTATTTATTAACTTATAAACTTAAAAACTTTTACATTTTATACTAGTTGTTCCCCATTCTATTTTTATAGCTCATCTCTGTAAAAGTTCTTTGTGCTACTACAATAGTTTGAATGTATGTATCCTCCCAAATTTGCATGGTGGGACTTATTCTTCAATGTGGTAATATTAAGAGGTGGGGTCTTTAGAGGAGATGGAGGTCTGAGGGCAAAGCCCTTAGAAAGGAGGCTTGAGGAGGAATGTCTCTTCTACTGAGGGAAGACACAAGGAAGATGCAGTCTATGGGGAATGAACTAACCAGACACTGAATCCCTGGCAGTTTGACCATGATATTTGCAGCCTGTAGAACTGTGACCAATAAATTGTGTTGTTTATGAATTACCCAGTCAAAGGTATTTTGTTATTGGTGCCCAGAGGGGCTAAGCCATTTTTGCTTTGTCTTTGAATTTACTCATACTTCTTTCTAGCTTCACACAGCTTCTTGTCTGTTTCTCAGTCATGAAGGTTCAGATTTTCAGAACCATGCTTATATTGCACATGTCTTCTGACTTACTTGTGTGAAAAAGATCCAGGAAATGTTTTAGTTTTATGAAAGATGTTGTTTCCATAAACAGAAAATGAAGGAGGGAGGAAGAAGGAAAAGAGAGGGGAGGGGGGGGGAGAGAGAGAGAGAGAGAGAGATGGGGGGAGATATGGAGGGAGAGGTGAAATTACTGATTAATCTGAAACTATTAAGCATATTTAAGCTGCTTTTAGAAATAAAGAACTTCCTGTCATTCCCACAGCTAAGGAGGGGAGAAAGTAGGCGGTAGGGCCCTCTCACTATGCTACCTGGATGATTCTTTGAGCAAGAGAAGGTGGGTTGGATGTATGTCTTGTAAGTGAGGGGTGTATCTGAGATGGGAATAGTAGGTGGCTAATGGCAGAGAAGGAAGCTGCAGCATTGAGTGGTTGCCAGAACTGGGGGGCCAGGGCCTTTTGATAATTTTTTTAAAAATCAGAGGTCTCTTCTTGAAGTCCTGGGAAATCCCTCAGTAAGTTCATCTTAGTAAAACTTGAATGCTATTCAAAATATACAGCAATATTCCTGGTCTATCTGTGACGTGCTCTGCCTTTTTGAAAATGGTAGTTCACCTTCAAAGAGTATCTCTCGGAAAGTATAAGATGAAGAAATACTAGAGGCAATCAGTGGACCGTTGGACTGCAAATCAACTATTCAGACAGTTTTTGTTTCTTTTGAGGAACTATCATTACTAATGTAATTTATGGAATTTGATGATGAACGTAAAATAAGGTACAACATTCAATTATAAGGTACTTCCAGAATAATTCTTTACAGAATTATCTACCGTGGATGACAAATTTCTAGAATCATGATGTTTTAAGTCACTAAAATCTTTAAAAGTATGTGGAGCAGATCTTACAAACTGTAAAGTCAATTAATATACAAGATCTAACTATTTTTTAAATATATTTTGTGGACTGTCTGGGCATGGAGTGAAAGTGATCAGGAATATTTCTCATATTCAGATCAGAAGTAGTTATAAAACATCTTCATAAGTAGGATTTGGAAATTACATAAAAATCTTTTCAGTTGGTTAAATATAGATATTAAATAAAAAATATTGTAGAGAATTTTATAATTCGGGCAGCTTGATGAATGTGGAAAAATGCTTACTTGTATTATTTCCATGTTTTTAAAGTTTCAAGGCAAATGAAGTCAAATATCAGTAGATTCATAATACTGCCAAATGGTATGATCAAAAAACAAGTAGAGTTGGGTTGGTGGTGTTTCCCTGTAATGCCAGTTACTCAGGAGGCTGAGGCAGGAGGACACACAAGTTTGAGACCCACCTCAGCAACTTATTGAGACCCTGTCTCAAAATAAAAAATAAAAAGAGCTAGGGATATGGCTCATTGGTAAAATGCCCCTGGGTTCAATTTCCAATGCCCCCTCATCTTGTTCCTGCAAAAAACAAACAAAAAATAGCACATAGACAAGCAAAAAGATCAATTCAATACTGTTTAGTTGGGATTTTTTAATATTTATTTTTAATTGTAGTTGAACACAATACCTTTATTTTATTTATTTTTATATGGTGCTGAGAATCAAACCTAGGGCCTCACAGGTGCTAGGCATGCGCTCTACCACTGAGCCACAACCCCAGCCCGTAATTAGGATTTTTAATAAGAAACATATAACTTTCATTTATAAACTATGGTGTATATTATTAGTTTTATTAATGCTCCCCTCCCCATTTTTCATTAAATGAATGGCAGTTACTGGCTAGAACATGAAAACAGAATAATTTCCATTCTTAAGTATAGTTAAGAATTAAATTAAATATAATTTAATCCAGTTAAATTCCCTCTCTCAGTTATAAACTCTTTAATTTTCTTAAAGATTATATACCTGTGTACTCCAAGGGGCAGATATGCAATTTATTTTCTTTTTCCCTTAGTTGATAGATGCTTGAGTTTAGAAATGTGTGTGGCATAAGATGTGTACTTTCTATATAAACCATATAAATTTTATTTCATTAATTTGAAATTGCTGAAGTATGTTTTATGGTCTATAATGTGATCTGTCTTGGTGAATATTCCATGTGAGTTGAGAATAATGTATAATCTATGAATGGCAATTAGATTCAGTTGATTGATGGTGCTGTTCAGTTCAACTGTATTCTTACAGAGTTTTCTGCCTGCTGTATTTGTTAGTTACTGATGGATGGAAAAATTCAAATAATACTTTCCATTAGAATTCTATACTCAGGTAAACTATAATTAAAGTGAAGCCATGATAAAAATGTTATCAAAGAAAGACCTAAAAGATCTACCAACTTTTGGAAAGAACTACTAAAGGCAGCTTGGTAAGATAAACTTAATACTGAAAATGAGTACAGAAAATAAAAGAATTCTTTACTCTGTGAAAAGAAAATCCATAAATTTATGTTTACCAATAGAGTAGACTACATATTCTGAAAATATCCTCACTAGAACATAGAAATTCTAAACATCCATCATAATAATTAAGACATATTTACTAAGCACACAATTTAGGGGTCAAAAAAGATAATGGTAGTAAGTGATAACATGCTTTGGCTATCCTGAGGGTGTTTATTAATGAGCTTGAGTTTGTTTACTGGAGTGAGTTGGAAATATAACCCCTTAATACACCACAGAGTCTTTTGTTTGATGCCATTAGTATTCCTTATCTTTAACTACTCCTTATATTCCTACCATTTTACATGGGATTTTGTGGTTTCTGAAAGTGGAGGCGGAGTACATTTCCATGCCCTATTGGGAATATGACTTTGGCCAATAAACTATGGATAGGAGTGCATATACTCCCAGTTTCTATGCCAAGTACACTGTGTATTTCATTTTACTTTTTTGTACTTCTCTCAATGTCAAGAAAAGATTATGTCCTACATACTCTGCTGGTGCTAGAAAAAAATTAGACGTACAGAGCCAACATCAATCAATCCCATAGTTAAGAATCAAGCCTAGATGAGTTTGGAAGAGTTATTCCAGCAGATCTGCAAATGTATGAACTTAAAAAGAACTGTTGAGGGGCTGTGGCTGTGGCTCAGTGGTAGCACACTTGCCTGGCATGTGTGAAGCACTAGATTCAATTCTCAGTACCTCATACAAATAAATTAAAAAAAAAAAAAGAACTGTTGATGGAAGACTTTGAGTTTGAAATAAACTTTTTGATATGTTATCTGTGTAATAACTAAATAAAACAACCCTCAAAGGGCTATACCTTCATATTTTTTTCCATTATTTGGAGAAAAGTGATAAAATTCAACACTCAATTATGATGTAACTTTTAGTAGACTAGGAATAGGTGTCTCTACAAAATAAACAACCAGAAAAAGAAAACTGTACACATAAGATTCTTAAGGTATAACACTCAAAAGCATCCCTTATATAGCAATAGATAGCATAGGGACAGATGTTCACTAAGCTACATCTAATCAACATATGAAAGGAAGGAGTGAGGCAATAGTCCTTGAGATCACACTCAGGCTTCCTGGTCTGCTAGTAGGAGAGGACTCAAAGACATTGTGATATTCATGGTTAGGGCATTGCAGAGAAGGGATACAGATTAAAATTAGCAAAGTTATAAGAAATGACATCCAGGAGAAATTCAAATCCTCCTTGGGTGGTTAAGTTCAATTACTTCAGTCACTAGAAAATTTTCCCTTTTTGTCTCTTTCTTCAGTGGTACAAGATAAACCAAATGCCACGGTGGAAATCTCAGCTTCATCAATGGATTCATTTTATATCCATAAACTTGCCTCCTCATACTGCCCTCCAAACCAGCAATGCTGTTGTTAGGAAGGAGCAAAATGTCTCTGTGTATAGATTATTAGTCATAATATGAGAATATCCACTCCACTTTCACTCCTTATATTGTTGGACTATATATTTGGATGTGGGGTAGAAGATACCAGATAAGGATTTCTTGTATGATGAACAGGGTTTGTCTCCCAATTAGAGCTATCTTCAATAAAAGAATTCATCTTCCTCTTAGTCCAGCCACTTCTGGTACTGGAATATGCTATGTGACCAGTTAACCCCTTGAACACAAGTCCATTGCTGTAGTTCTTTTACCATGTAATAATTTGAAGCAATTCTTTGAAGAATACTATGATGGTGGATAAGGCATTTTGTGAGCTGACAGATGGTGGTGTTGGCAGAAGCATTAAGAAAAAGGAAAGAAAACCCATTTCTAGAACATTTGTCTATTTCGGTAAGGATGAGTCTCTACCCTTTCATGATAAAAGGGGTCCAATGTAATCCACATACCGCTTCCTCCAGGAAACACATGGCATATTAGACTCACTTTGATCTCTATAGTTGTTAGATTCAGCACTCAACAGTGGGGGTAACCAAGTCACCTTGGTTTGGTTAATTTGGTGTTGTTAATTCCATGTATAGCCTCTGTTCCTGCCAGCATGACCATTTTTTTTTTTCAATGGATCTATTAAAAAAACTCTAGGGTATGTGGGAGAAGAGATGATTGACACTGAATGTGTTTTTGTTCATCTCATTTTTTAGTATTTCCTTTGTATTGGATGCCCTTTGTTGACTATTTTTATTTATTTATTTATTGGTGACTTCTTTATTTTGGCTAATGTCAACTGCATTCATTACTACCATTTGACTTATAGCTCAAGAAAGAGTCATTCACTAAACATTGAGTTGTTATTAGACATTAAAAATTAGGAAGAGGCTGGATTTAGATATAAGGAGAGGAGAAAGGAGCTCTGGGGAGAACATGGGATCCTGCCAATTATCAGGAAATGAGTAACTTGACCAGCTCTAACTCAAATGCCACCCTTCCCAAAAAAGGTTTTCCAAAAAATGTCCCGTAACAATTATTCACTGGATCAAAAATTTAAAAAATAAAGGTTGACATTTTTCAAAGAGAAGATTTCCTTGACATGAAAGCCCCAACTCAACACAGCATTTTTAACAGAGCTGAGATCAATTAAGATAGCACTGCAGTCAGCCATCTCTAGGCACAAGCTCTGACTCCCAGAAGGCCATGTTATTTTACAGTATAAAGATGTTGTAGATGGTTCTCACATAGATTTCATCAGATTTCTTATTGCTTTTGGGCCCAAGGAATCTCCTAATTGTTGGGAAATTATTTAATTTCACTATGTACTCCTGGAGGAAACAAAATGCTGTCAGAATATTAGGAATTTTCTCTTCTAGGACCAAAATAGTCTCTAGTAGAATCACATCAGCAAGGCTCAGCTGATTATCAACACGAAAGTTTTGTCCATGACCCCTTGAATCTTTTCAAAAACAGGAAAGTATCTAATAGCTTTCTGGGTCTTGTTAACCACTTCTTTTTGTTAATCATCTGGTTTTAAGGATATATGCAGGATGAGCAGTTCCAGGAGATCCAGTGTACCCTCCACATTCATGTCAGTCAATCACAGTTCTCTTCTTGAAGTCCTTGCAATAGAGCTGGTGCTTTTCTGCTATGTAGTGGAGAAAGCTTTGGGTCTGGACTAGCTTAATACCATCAGTTTCAACCATGAGCACTTGTTGGAACAGCAAGTGATTGCTATCCTGCAACTTGTGCAACTATTCTTTTGTGTGCAGGCATTCATCGTCAAACTCAATTCCAGTGAGTCAGGTCATATATGATCACTTACTATCCAAAAGTTACATGTTTAATCTCTTTCAAAATTCAGAATTAAATCAAAAACAGTTTTTCTAATGAAGAATCATTATTTGCAGAACAGGGAGGGCATTGTTTTGCTCCAAAATCTTAGAAATCTGTTCTAGATTTCCCCTACTGGTTTATGTTGTACTTTATCTCTTTTTTTGCTACCAAAACTATGATTGGATCTGTTGAATCATCAGAAAAGAAGCTCACATTAAAGGCTGGACTTATTGTAGAGATTTCTCTTGCTCTGATCCCCACTTAGAAACTGAGAGCTTTACACATGACTTGGTAGCTAAGCTAAATAACTCACTCCATTGTTGCCTTAAAAATCCAAAAAGTCACTATGCATTTTTTTCCATAATAGGTAGTTTCTTGAGAGAGATATTTGGACATGCTCCAGACTACTGAACTCCAAGCAATTTCCCTGATGTGTATGGCCTCTGAATTTTTGTAGTTTATTTCCTGACCTTTCATTCGTACATGTCTTTCTAAGGCATCTCGATTGCTTTACATTTTCCACTCATCATATACAATCAGCATAATATCATCAACATTTAGATTAGTGTGATGTAGACCAGATGGAATGTCAAGATGATCAAAATAGGAGACTATGTTATGACAGAGCAGAGTTGACTTGATGCAGAGTCTGCAGTGTGCCAAAGTGTACTGTCAGCTTTACAGGTGAAAGCAAACTTCCAGTGCTCAAAGTTTTAGGGAAAAAAAAATCACTAGCAGCATACTCAAATGTGAGAAATTATGTCATTTTGCTCCAGAAAAGATATTACAAGTGGGAAAGGAGCTACAATTGTAATTAACATTTAATTATACTAATTCATAGTCATTCTCCAATATTCATCTGACTTCTACATAGAAAAAACCCGTGGTGAGGAATGTGACAGGAATCACCACTATTGTATCTTTTAAAGTTTTGATGGTGATGATAATCCCTGTAATTTATACAGGTACATGGTATTGCTTTTAGTTTATTAGCCTAAAAAAAAGAGCTTCCACTTGGCCTTTCCTATGATAATGCTTCCCACTTTAGCAAAGAGCGAATATTGGAATCCTGCAAATTGCCAAGTGTATCTATTCCAATTGTATGTTAAGAAGCTGGGGATATCAATGCAGAGAGCATGTACGGAGTTGTAGAGATCATTGTGAGTCAACATAGCCTCCTTCTCCATTCATTTCCTTGCCACTATAAACCCTCAATCTGACTCCTAAGACTGGAGTGAATTTTTTAAAATATTTTTTTTAGTTGTAGATGGACACAATATCTTTATTTATTTATTTATATGTGGTGCTGAGGATCAAGCCCAGTGCCTCACACATGTGAGGCAGGTGCTCTACTACTGAGCTACAGCCCTAGCCCCAGAGTAACATTTTGAGTCTTCAAGAATCAGTTTTATTTCAGAGACTGTGTATAGTAATACCTGAAACCTTAGTATCTGCCCCTGAAACTATACAATCACCCTGTTAATGGCCCCAGATCTTTTGGGCAGAAGGTTTAGTGGAACATATGCAGTGTATATTGTAGCAGTACTAAAGAATCTTTCCTCCTAATAATTATGATAATCAAAAGATCTCCTCAAGGAGACCTGATCTATTCAAGCAAATTAAATACTTGGGTCAGGAAATTGAGTGAGAGGCAATGGCTCACCATTGTGGCAACTCAAGTCAAAGCTTTGATTATGAAAACCAGGAGGCTTTTTTTCTGTTTAAAAATCAAGCAATATTCAAATAGGCTACTTATGTATTTAATTCTCAGGGACACTGTGATGATTATTTATCACCAAATGTCCCTATATGTCAAAATGTTCTGGGTGTTCATTATTCTTTGGAAGTACAGTGCTAGCTTTTAGTCTCCATTACTTTAGGATCCCCAGTATAATAATGGAGCCTATCTTGATGCCAATATTCCAAAATCTATGTCCAAATATCTGCTTTAGAAATGAGAATTAATACAACTCTCTGTGTGTATGGTATTGGGGATTGAATCCAGGCCCTCAAACATGCTAGGCAAGTGCTCTATCACTGAACCACATCTCCAGTTCCTTTTGTTTTTCCCATTTCATTTTTTGAGACAGGGTTTTGCTAAGTTGTCCAAGCTGCCTCAAAGTTGTAATCCTCTGGCTTCAGCCTCTTGAGTTACTGGGATTACAGGTATGTGCTGACATGTTTGGCCAACAGTTATTTATTATTTTAAAAAAGATTTTTAGTTGTAGATGAATACAATACCATTTATTTATTTATTTGTTTGTTTATTTATGGTTCTGAGGATCTAACCCAGTGCCTCATACATGCTAGGTAAGTGCTCTACTGCCAAGCCACAACCCCAGCCCCCTCAACTGTTATTTTTAAAGCTCCTCTCACTAATATATTTCAATGTTGGTGTGTGTGTATGTATGCATGTTGCATGTATGTAGACTATACATTATAAATTCACTCCAATATTCTTATCTTCTTATGTCTCATGTTCCTTTCTGTATATCTTGCCAAGGAAGCTCTGGCATATCAATCTCATTAAGCATAGTCCACTGTTAAGTTCAACTCTCAATCAACTGACTAAACTGTTAGAGCAATTTATAGCTACACTTGCCAACACATCAAATCTAATGTCTCTGCTACATGCACTCAAATAAAATCATTCACCTTGGTTCACGATTATAATCTGCCCTTCTTGGTATGACATCCTTAAAATTCTGTTCCCATATAAATTCCCTGGATTCTGCCAAAATCATTAGCAGTATTCTATAATTTCTTTGGTGACTAAATTAATTCTTTTTGGATCATACTTATATTTGATCCTTTGTGGCAAGTTGGGATTTGATGCTAATTGTGGTTCTGGTGTCAAAAGACAGTTGGGGTACACCTTTAGCATAATGGGCATCCCTTAGTGATGCCTGTCTATTTCAGGTAAGGTCGTTCTAAATTTGAAGCCAATTCTCCTGATAAGGAAGATTTGGTGTTTAAAGATTCTCAATTTGGTATGAATCCAACTAGATGCTCTCATTTCAAGATTCAAGGACCCATTTTATATGAAACAGTATCCTACATTTTACATGACAACTTGGCAAGCCTTTGAATTCAGCTGCCTTTGCAATTCTGTATTCTGCATAGTAAATATTGTGTTGGATTATTTTGTGATTTATATTAAAAATTTCCAATTCTATTTATTAGTGTGATTTGTGTCTCTTGATCAGATTCTGACAGTTTCAGACATGTTGGCTAAGACATTGACTTGAAGATAATGTACTTGAAAAGTGCCATTGGAAATTAATATTAAGGTACCAACTATGATAACATTGGCTGCAGTATGCAACAGATTATATTAGAGTGCACTTGAGTTCTTACAGAAAGAAAACAACAAGTTTAGCTCAAGCCACTGTCTGAGAGCTAGAGTGTTCCAAAGAATTCCACAAAGAATGTAATTTCTTAAAGTTACAGGACAGATATTGCTGGAAGTTTCTTTCTTCTCTAGTCTCATCTTCTCCCTCTACACTTGCTATTGGCAGAATGTAAGTTCAAGTTGACTGACAAAACAGAAAAGTAGTTTGCAGAGTGTGACTTCAGTATCACAAAATAAGAAAAAGACAGATGGTTTTGGCCCTGAGAGATAGTAAATTAAGGACTTTAGTCAAGTGCACTATAGCTGGTGCAGATAACCAGACTGAAATTGAAAGAAGTAAATCCAGTTCTAATTAAAAAGATCTTAAATTACTCTGTGATTCATAAGAATTTTGATATTTACACTGAAAGAAGGTAAAAATGAAATTTACTGTTTTGAAATAACTTCTGCATATATGTAAATTTTACTTTTAAAAATAGTGATATATGTAGCTCACAATTTGTATTTCAGAAATGGAAAATACCTCTTAGTTTTCTAGTTCATCTTGTTGTCTTTTGCATATCCAAATTACAGAATATTGCTACTAATCCACTTAATTTAACCCCAGGTCCTTTGTTTTAAGAGAATAAGCTCATGTAAGAGTGGAATTAGGCCTTAATGAGTAGTGAAGTCAAGTATATTTTGTTAATTCTCAGCTGCAGCTTGCTG
>NW_025999842.1:17154012-17158447 GCF_001458135.2 Marmota marmota marmota | reverse complement strand
GCAAACAGCATTTATACAGTTTACAGCTCCCTATGCCCGCGCAGTTGAAGAGGTCAGAGACTTGATCTCTCCCCGCCCGCTGCCATGTTAGATCTCCTCAATGATATTCATGTTGCCCTTACAGCTTCCTGGCATAAGCAAGTTCTTGGGATTATACAAACTGCTGCTTCTGTTTCCAGTCCAGATTTCTAGAAATTAAACCCTGCCGCCGTCGCCTCTTCCCCGGGGCCACGCTCAGGGGCACCGCTCTCGTCCGCGACCCGTAGCTGCACCAAAGAACCGGTGCCCAGCCCCCAGGGCCCAAGCAGCTGCCGCTGCGGCTCTCCGGCTCCTTCCTCTGAAACACGGGTCCCCTCGCAGGGGCATGCAGAACGACCCCAGAGCAGACTCTGCCCGAGGGTGCAGCGGCGAACAGCTATAATTATATCTAAAAGTGGCATTCATTATGATATATTCACACATGCACATAACAATTTATTTGATGTTATTTCCCCAATAACTCCCTTTTCCCTTTTTCTATTCTCCTGTTATCCCTTCTGTTTTGTGAGATTCCCTCATCTTCTTTTTTTTTTTTTTTTAAGAGAGAGTGAGAGACAGTGAGAGAGAGGAAGAGAGAGAGAGAGAATTTTTAATATTTATTTTTTTTAGTATTTGGCGGACACAACATCTTTGTTTGTATGTGGTGCTGAGGATCGAACCTGGGCTGCACGCATGCCAGACGAGCATGCTACCACTTGAGCCACATCCCTAGCCCAACCCTCATCTTCTTTTTATTGCTTTTTTCTCTCTGACTTTCACAAATGAAATAAAACATATGCCTCTTGACTTTCTGAATCTGGCTAATTTTACTTGGCATGATGTTCTACAGTTCCATCCATTTTCCAGCAAACAATATAATTTCATTTTTGTTTATGGTTGAGTAGAACCCCATTGTGTATATATACCACACTTCTTCATCCGTTCATCTGTTTCTCAAAGATTGATAGGTATGTCTTAAAGATTTTTTTTAAATGAGGGATTTGCCTCTTTAGTTAAAGAGGTAGATATGTCTGAGACCACTGGGGGAATGCCTTTTTTTTTTTGCCCAGGATTTTAATTTTAATTAGATTATTTTTTTACTATTTTTGTGAAAAGTGACATTTTAATATAATTTTGAAAATATAATTGTATGAAAACTAGATTTGTGTGACTTTGGGGCTAATATCTTCAGCCACAACTCTAACTCAACATAAGTAATTATTAATTTGATTTTTATTTCTGACATCTAGTTACTTTTCACTTTTTTTTCTTTCTAAAATGCTGAGATCTGGGGAAGATTCCTGTACATATACATGTGTTTATATACAAGAAAAAAGAGAAAGAAAAAGCTATTGTTTTAAAGTGATCAATCATAATGCGTAAAATAGTTTTTGTAATTTTATAACAGTAGTAACAATACTTTATAAAAGTACATTTACATGTGTCTAGTAATTAAAATATCAGTCAGGGATTATATTACCAACCTATTAAATTAAAGAAATGAAGAATTTGACTCACTTTCCACTTTTTATTATGCTGGACAGGTTGCATGGCAACACTTCTACTGAGTATGTCTCTGAGGCTGAAATTATTCTTGAGACAAAAAATAAGAGCTAAAAACAACATAGAGACTATTATTTCAATATTTTTCATTTACAATATCCTTATTCTTACCAGTATTAAGTGAAAATATCATGCTTATACTTTTTTTTTTTTTTGCTAATTATATTCTCCATTGAGCTAAAAGAATCTTACAGAAATAGATTTTTTGTGGTAGTCTCCAGGGATACTGAGGTGACACTGACATCTGCATCTTAAAAGAGAACATATCTACCACTGGCAAAAGGAATTAGTATGAACAAAACTAACTGAATCTTATTTATATCCCCTCTCCACCTTTAGAGTTCTTATGTCATTTTATTTTTATTGCTTTTAAAATATTCTGCCTATAATGTTGTAAGTTAAGTGGTCTATGTGAACTTTGTTTTACACATAACTTAGTACAATATCTAGATTGTACATAGTATTTATCAAATGTGTCTGTGGATGAAAAAAGTGAATCATACTGTGATTTCAATTGCCAAAACAATGCGCTGTTAAATAGAGGGCACAAAATTTATATTAGAGAGCTTCAGCCCATGGAAGGAATAATCAACTTAACCATTCCAAATCCAGGATCAGTGACTGAGCAAGCAATGTTCAAAATGTTGGGAAATTTTAATTTAGTCATTGATCAATCACTTTTTGAAAAAAAAAAATATTGAACACCTGTTATCTACCAGTTCCTAGAACAAGTATGGGGGCAATAATTGCCAGCAGAAGCAGTACCCAACTCCTGCATATATGCAAGTGAATACTTGCATATGTTAAGGAAATGTAAGACTTATTTATGGTGTCTTTTTCAAAGGAATGAAGGAATGTGTTTCATAAAGCAATTAGATGTGCCTTTGGGAAAAATAATGAATGATGTCTTCTAATGAAAAATATGTTTTGGGCTGGGGTTGTGGCTCAGTGGTAGAGCACTCGCCTAGCATGTGCGAGGCCCTGGGTTTGATCCTCAGCACAACATAAAAATAAATAAAATAAAGGTATTGAATCCAACTACTACTAAAAAATGAATATTAAAAAAAGAAAAATATGTTTTAATTTTAAAATGATGCTCTACTTTTTCCCTTGTGAAAAACTATTTGTTCCAATGCAGAATCACAGCAAAATCTCTTTAGATATATAGCAACTAATCTAAACACACATAGTAACTACAAAGTAGATAACTCTATTGAAGTGACGGCAACACGAAGAGCTGATCAAGTTTGCTCATTTGCTCTACCACTTGGCTGAAAAAGACTAAGAAGTCTTGGACTGTAAGATGAATTTCCTAATTTCAAGAGGTTAAAGTGTGAGGAATACATGACTAGAGTTAAAATATTAAATTTGCAGTTATCTGAGTCCAGAGCTTAATGCCATTTTACTTATATGTGCTGAGTTTTCCAAAAATGTACATACTATGCAAATCATGGGTTGCCCTTTTCTTTGTTCATCATTCTGCAAAATCAAATCATTGGCAGAAAAACTATTTGTGGTATTCAAGTCTCTTGCACCACATACATATAACTGTGCATTAGCTGCTGCTGTGTTCAATGTGGTTCTTCATAGAGTTGAAAATATCAGAGTAATTCAAGTTTTGTCTTGATCAAAGATTAGTCTTATATTAAAAATAATGACCTTTCATTGCTCCCTTATTCTATATTGAGGGCATTTTTCATTTATTTGATGTTAGATTGCTTCTTTATAATATGTATAGGAATATGTGAAATGAACATGATTTCAAATGACTAAAACTACATTATATATTATGATTAATAGTATTGATGTAGTGATATCCTTTATATAATACTTAAAATTCTCTACTTTCTTCATATAGATGTAGGCTTGAAATAAAGCACATACTTTCTTAGGATATAAAAACTTCAAATTTCCATGCCTTATTCATATTCTTAGAATTTTCACATACGTCTTTAATCAAGCTCAAGTTCTTTTTCCCCCTAAAATTACTGACTTTTTAAAATTAAAAGATTTATCCACAAATGAAAGGGTTCTTAATGATGTTTTAGTAACTGATAATACCATCAGTTTTTAATGGGTTTTTGACCTAGTTCTTTTTTCATTCAAAGTAAAAACAAAAGAACTAAAAGCTTTCACCTTGGCAGCCAGACCAAGTTTTATAGATTGCCCATGGACTTGAACATTCCAAGGCACCTTACTTATACAACCATTTTGAATTTAATAGTCATGTGAACATTGTACCTTCAAGCTGAAAACTTTTAGTGCTGATGTCATGAACTCAACTTTTGGAAGATTTCTGAGCTTGAGGAAAGGTCTAATTAATTATGTGATTATAGTGCATAGGAGCATCTTCCAAAATATGTGCAAAATGACTGAACTTCAGGTCTGTGATGTATCAGATCATATGATACTGTCATTTTAATATTTTTCACTTAAAATATCCTTATTCTTACCAGTATTAAGTGAAAATATCATGCCTCAAGGTAGATGAGGACCCATGTCTCCTGACCTCTAGTACAATTCACTGTTTACCACAGAATTGGCAACTGACAAGATACCAGCAATCAAAAGAAGACTGTGGATTTTAAGCACATTTGGTGGTTCTTTTGTTGTTGGATTTGACTTTTATGATGTCAATAAACAGAATAATCTGAGTTTTTCTCTCTGTACCTTGACACAAATGCATTCACTGAAATGCCACAAACTGCTTCTCCTGTTGAGGAATCTCATACTGCCAAAGTAAGTTTTGGGATTTTCACTGGCATTCCAGAGTTTTATTCCCTTGGCAGAAAACTGTGTAGCATCTTTGGATAAATTATATATATATATATATATATATATATATATATATATA
>NW_025999842.1:17144247-17151747 GCF_001458135.2 Marmota marmota marmota | reverse complement strand
TTAAAAGTAACTTAATTATATTCAAAAATAGGAGAAGGGAGGTGGGAAGAAAAGAGCTCACTGCACATGTCTCATAAATGGAAATCAATAATGTCTGAAGTATTGATAAATTCAGAAAGAGAAGTCTAAATATATGAATGAGAGACTTCTAGTGGTCACCAACTGTCTTCTTTTGTTCAACAGAAAGACTGACCAGTACAAGGAAGCTCTCACTTGGAGCTGGGATAAAGTTTTGGCTAATGAGATGTCTGCACATTTCAAGTGATAATACTGGGAGTCTCTTTTAAGGACACTTAAAGATATTTAAGACATGAACTCTTTCTTCTTTGGCTTTTTCTCCTTAAAGAGGGATTGTACCTCACACCATGAGGGCCTGATTTTAGTGGTGGTGCAATGTGAACCAAGAGAAGTCTGGCTTCTTATATGGAACAATAAAAATAGTTGTGTTTAGAGGCTATGATTAATGCTAAGGAAGAACAGAGGGAGGAGCTGTTGTTTCGCATTATAAAATTCAGTTTCAGTAAGTTGAATATGAACTTGCTACTTCTGTATACTGAAATTGGTTGAATATCAGAGATTTCATATTGTTCAATCTATTTATCTAAAAATAGGTGCATATATTAGTATGGTTAAAATACTTAGAAATGCAAAAGTAGAAAGATGAGGCTGTTAAGTAGACAGTCATTTAATCCTGAAGGAACTTATATATCATGATAAGAATTTGTGGTTTAATGTGATCTGTTGATGTTTTAGAGACAATTCTCACAGTAAAATAGAAGGGCAAGAATCTGTTGTATGTATACTAAATAATAAAGAAAGAGGCCTTTCTAATCACCAAGTGACAGATAATGAAAACTAAACCAAGGACATTGTAGGGATGATCAAGTTCATTGATAAATATTAGAGAGATAGACCTGGTAGAGCTTTGTTAGCAAGCAAAGGAAGACAGCAGGTGAGGGAAGGGGAGTAGAATAACACGTGTTTAAGACCCTGTCTCAGCAGCCCTTCAGACTGAGTCTTCACTGCATGTTTGCCTTGGGCATGTTCTGTTTTCACACTGTGCTTTCCACTGCTCATCTGTAAAATGGGGAACAACAGTACTTCCTTCTTAGTATTTGGTGAACATTACATGAAAGAGAACCTATGGAAAGCACACCAACTGTGTGGCACAGAATAAGTGAATAAAATTGAAAAGTATTAAGTTGAACAATGGAATAAATATTTGTTAATAATATTACTATAAGGTTCCACCTTCCTAAAGAGGAAGCACAGGAAAAAGTACTGGATATCCAGGTAGATTAATAGAATAATGAGAATTTACAGGATGGAAGTTGGGTTATAAGTAGTCATTGGTATTCAGGTTTGAGGCAGAATTTGAAACTACGGGAGTGAATTATTTTTATGTCTAAGAAGAACATATGGAGTGAAGAGAGATAGATAGAAAGAGAGAGAGAAACATGAAGGAATACAAATATTTAAAAGAAATGAAGGCTTCAGAGGAAATTAAGTGTTAGACATCAGAAAATCAGATATGGAATAAGAAGAACAATGGAGAAAATTGGTTAAGTAACAATTTCAGCACATTCACATATGACAAGAATTTAGACATCGTAATTAGCTTTTGCATCTAATGGGGCTAGGAACTCAGGAGCCAGAGGACAGAAAGCAGAGGCACTGCCAACCATGAGGAAAGTCAGTCAAGCTGCTGGGAATGGACTCCTTTTTCTAGAAGCCTGTCTAGGAATGAGAAAACTGGGAGAGACTTGAGACTATTTCTCCATGTTAATAAATAAGACTTCAGAGAAAAACACAAAGAAAATAGAGGAGAAATAGCACACATGACAGAGCAAGATCCCTGAGGATCTGTTCTCTTCTGATTTTTCTATATTGCCTTCTGAGGTAAGTAGAATTTGTGAATCAAAAAAGATGAATTATTATACTTGACACTTATTTATGTAAGATGTGTTTTAAAACCCTCATGGAAAAGTGTTTTGTTCACTTGCATATCTTTCCCCCATTTGCTTTCTTGAAAGTAATAACACTATACGCAAATAAACACAGAAAGAAATCAATCCAAAATGACATCATCTGTCTAGGGAATATTCTTTATGCCCAAACAGAAACAATTCTTTTCGATAACTTTTCCTATTAACATTCCACTTCCAGAAAGACTAGGGAAGGGCTGTGCCTCATAGGTAGAAAACTACTTTCTATTTTAGCTTCTTCAAAGAGGTAATTGAGTGCTTTCATCTGTCTATAAAGATAGAGGTGTGTGTGTGTGTGTGTGTGTGTGTGTGTGTGCATGTGTGAGTGTGTATGTGTGTGTTTAAAAATATCCCAGAAGTTGAAATTAAAGTCTTCATATAATTAGAGAGAGAGTTTTTAAAAATTTCAATAACAATAGTCATAATAAAATGTGGTATTGGATCTTATGGTTTGAAAACAGGCATTTCTTAGAACAAGAGGGAAATTCATACAGCTATGGGAAGATGGATCCTGTGCTGTGATCTATGGTCTTTCAGTACTGTTTTGTAGCCACTATATATAGAAACAGTGCCTACAGGAGAACCCATGTGCTTTTCTACATCAGTATCTGACTAATCCCAGGAAGTGAGCTGCCATTAAAGCTGAGGATAAGAACAGGATGATTATTTTTAAATTATTTTCAATAAGTTTTCAATGCATATGTTGTTCAACGTGTAAGGGAAAGCTTATTTATATATGTCACTTTGAGAGAGCTAAAGAAAAGCTCAACAAGAAATGTTCCTCATGATTACCAAGCAAATGTCACTGCAGGCAAAAATACTGTAATCTGTGTTCCTTGTATGAGTGCTAATTATGTGCCAGATACTAACTATGTGTTTTAAAATCACTCAAATTTTTAACAATTACAATCCTATAACCTAGACACCAGCATCACCTCATTCAGCCGAGGAAGAATTTAAGATTCAGTTAAATGGCTTTCCTATATTTTGAGATTTTGATATATGGAATTTAAAGCTACTAGGGGGGAGACCAATTTTTCTAGCACTTGGAAAGTTGAGTATGTTCTAGAGAAAAACAATTAAGATGTTAAGAAAATATTCATTCTGTCAAAAGAAGATTCTTATGTATAAAAAACTTTCATCTTATCTAAAATGCCAGGAAAGTACTCCTATTCTGATTGTTATTTTCAACCAGATGTTGAGACTCAGTTGTTGCTTTTCAGGGTTTCTTGTTTTATGCAATTGAAGTATTATTCCTCAAAACTTGACCATTTTTTTTGGTTAAAAATTTACAATTCTTCTTAAAAGGGGGTGCTTCCTATGACCACTGGGTATTGAAAATTTTATGTTATCAAAAAAGATAAATGACTATTTACCAAATAATCACATCTAGGTTTAACTAGCTATGCAAACAGAAACTTGAATGCTTCAAATCATGAGACTTAGACGTGAACTAAATGAGCATCATGGTAATATGGTGGTCACTAGCTATGGGGCCACTATCTGCTAAGATGATGACTCAGATAGTGCCTAGGTGGCTTAAGCCCAGGGCATGCAATCCCAAGAGTCCTTGTAGCCTTATATAAGGCCAAAGTAATTCTGGCCATATTTCCATGGATAAAAATATTTTAAAAATATTTGTATCTTTTATAAAGTTCTTAGTATTTACTAAGTTTCATCACTATATTCTCATATTTCTTACTATTTTTGCATTACTTCAAACTTACAGAATGGTGGGGAGAATAGTACATAGAACTTATGTGCTATATACCCTTTGCAAGATTGACTAGATGTCTGTATTTTGCCCCATTTATTCTGTCATCTTCTCTCAGTCTTTCTAAACATATATTTGTACTTTTCTGAAACTGTTGAGAGTAAATTTCAGATACCATGTCTGTTTGTCCTAAAGATATCAAGATTTATTTTCTAGAACCAAGAATATTTCACTGCATAACCACAATTTAATTATATAATCAGGAAAAAATCAATACATCACAATTATCTAATCCATGTCCATATTCAAATATGATTAATTGTTCCAACAATGTTCTTTATTGCTATTTACTTCCCAGACCCAGGAGCATGGATTGCATTTAATTATCATATTTCTTTAATCTGGAGCTGTTTTTCAGTCTTTCTTTATCATTTATAATAGTGATATTTTAAAGATTTACAAGGTACTTATTACATTGTTAACTCAATGTAAAAAATTAGCATTTTAAAAAATATTTATATTTTAGTTGTAGTTGGACTCAATACCTTTGTTTTATTTATTTATTTTTATGTGGTGCTGAGAATTAAACCCAGGGCGTTGCATGAGCTAGATGAGCGCTCTACCACTGAACCACAACTCCAGCCCTGATTATGCATTTTAATGAAGAATGCTAAAGAAATGATATTGCATCCTTCTTGTACTTCATAGTAGGTGACAAATGTGATTGGGTTAGCTCCAACCCTGATGTTGCTAACTTTCACCACTCAAGGAAGAGAGTGGCTAGCTACCAAGTTTCTGCTCTGTAAAGTTACAAATTTTCTCTTTGTAAATAGTAAATTATTTTGGAGTATTCACCAATGAACCTTGCCTGAATCAATTATTACTATGATACTGTAAAAAAGTAACTTTCTAAGTCTTTCTTTCTGCAGTTATTAATTTTCTACTGCAAAGAATTTTCCCTTCTCCCACTTTTGTGTGTATAGAATTATGTATTTATAGCAACTTGATCTCATAGATTTTTATTTTATGTAGTAAGTTTTAATATTTCATTGTCATTTTCTATTTTGATGCCAAGTTGCCCCTTTTGTTATTAAATTTTTAAAAATGGCATCAGCCAACTCTGTTAAATCATGTGACTTGGATTTGAAAAATTCTAGTTGACTTCATATATACAGACACATAGAATGGAATTGAACTTTATTGACTATAAATAAAATCAGTCATGAAAGTCAAGGATTTTGAGGAGAGATAGCTTTACTGCAATCAGTGTACACCTTCTTAAATAATCCACTAATCTTTCTTTGTTGTTGTCAGTATGGTATAGTCCACTCCCATCTGTAGGATGAGTCTGTCCCTTAAATGGAAAGTTCTGGCATATTTATATTGCTTCACCTTGTGCCAGCTTTTTCTGTTTTCTCTTTTCAGAGATCCTTTTAACCCAAAAGAAAGCCTGAGGGCTCTGGAATGGTTTAAAATACATGTTGGTACAAATAGTTGCTTCTAATTATTAATTATTGATTTATTTCTTCTATTTAGTTTAATTCAGCAGCTATTATTTATTCAGCTTCTTCATAGGTTTGTTTTATCTGGGATATCTTTGGGTTTTGTTAATCTCCCTTTGAAAACCCCATATAATAGTACTTTTTAAAAACTGGATCTTATTTGCACATCTACAAGCTTATATCTCAAAGTCTGTTTCCATGAACCCCGTGAACATATCGATTACCATGGCTTCTCATATTGCTAATGAATAAAGGGGTCATGGAAAGTTTCCTTTGATATTGCACCCAGAAAACCATATGTACAATTGTTCACGGGCTGAAGAACAAGGTGTTCAATAATTGTGAAACTTCCTAGAAGAAAATTAGAGTTTAGAAGGACTTTGAATTTAGATCATAAGCCTCAAAAACATATTGAGTGCTTTTTGACTAGGCCTCTTCTTGGGCTTGGGAAAACAGGTGGGATTATTTGGATTGAAAGGAGTCCACTGGATGAGAGGCACTGGAATAAGACTAAGATATCCATTTTTTGGGTTATTTAGAGGTTGTTTTAATTTTGTGCCTAGCTCAAGTAAAGCATTCTGTTGCTTGGGGAAATATTTTCTCTAAGATATTCTAAGTCTTTATATTGTTAAGTGTTATTTTTAGAAAATATCCTTTGATTCACAGTAGAGGGAGGTTTGCTTGAATATGCAAGCTATCATTTGAAATGAAAAAAGTGACACTCACGTAGAACATCACCATAAATATGCTTTTAAGTAGCACCTAGGATTAATCATATTTAAATACTCCTACTAGAAAAAAAGTTTTTGTTTGTTTGCTTTTAATTTTAGAGAAATGCTATTTGCTTAACAATGGGCTCATCCAAACCCTCTGAAATGCTGTTGATGTTGAAAGCATGGCACTTTCTAGTTGGTTCACATTTATTTGTTAGAATGGCTGATGAAAAAGGTTAAATATCCCTGTACTATCTACAGTAAATAGAAAATGAGTTCAGATGATCTCTATCCATATCCAGAAGTTTTGGGCACCATTCCTTACACACTGATAAAAACGATCTTAAAAATAAGTCAAAATGCAGCAATTGAAAGCTGCCAATCTGATTTCTGGATGTATGATGATGTTCATGTTCAACTCTGCAAAGCTGCCTAGGGATCAGTGATTACATATCAGCTCTTCAGAAAAGTTCAACATGAGGATACTTTATTCACTGTCATTTTGTTGAGAGGGCCTCTATAGTATAGCTGTCATTCTTTCTTCTTTAGAAGAATGTAAGAATTTATTCAGAATCATTTAGTAAGCAATAAATCACCATGTAAGAGGTGTACTGTTTTTATATTATAAATTGTGAGTCAATTATTTTTTCATATTTATGACCTAATGCTGACTAGTCTCAAGTTAGAAGTAACTGTTGATTCATGGTTATGTTTCTTGATTAAACAGTTGCAAATACTAAGTGCAGTATAAAACATATAAAAGCTACAGTTCCTGTCCTCTAATAGCTTATACTCTTCTTATCAATTGGACCCACAGGAGAGAGACAGTTAGACTTGAATAAAATAATACCTTGCCTAGTCATTCTTAATTAAGTTAGCCTTTGTTAAGCAGATGATATTTGAGAATGTTTTAGGGAGAGGCAAGTGGTTATAAGTGAGCCCAGGGGAACTTTTTAGGTAACATAAATGCCCTATATGTTGATGGTGTAGGTGGCTGAGTAAACACATTTGTCAAACACAATAGAAACCTGGTTGGGGATGTAGCTCAGTGGTAAGGCACTTGTCAACAAGGCCCTGGGTTCAATCCCCAGTACAAATAAATAAACAAAAAAAGAAAAATCAAAGTATGTATTTAAATGAATAGATTTTAATATATTTAACTCATACCTTGCCTTTAATATTTAAAGTGATCCTACTTGTGTGCACAGCTAATAGAATATTGTTCAAAGGATAGAAACAATAAGTTCAGAGTGAACGTTTTTATGTTATAAATTTGAAAAAGAAATGACTTTGAAAAAATATATACGGCGGGGGGGACAGGTGCTAGGCTCTTCTAAAAATAAAGAAAATGAAATTAAAATGAGATAACTTTTTCACCTCTAAACTTGGAAAAAATAATGATAGTAAACATATTGTATAGAAAACAGGTACTGTCATACTTCTTGAGGTATAAATTGGTACCATTGCTATGGAGGGCAGCTCAACAACAATTAACATTACAAATGCATATACCTTTGATCCATTAATTCCATTTCTAACAGATATACTTGTATGTAAGCAAAATGACATGTATATGAAAATATATA
>NW_025999842.1:17128542-17143701 GCF_001458135.2 Marmota marmota marmota | reverse complement strand
ATATATATATATATATATATATATATATATTTTATATACGTGTGTGTGAGTGTGTGTGTGTGTGTATCTTGTAGAATTGATTGCAGACAATTATTCAAATGCCCAAACATAAGGGACTGGATAAGTGAATTATTGTATATCATCTAACAGTGGACAGACACATGTGAGCAGTGGGAGCATGAGGTTAAGGGGATAATTCTGTAAAATGGGTTCACTGTGATGACCTCCACATACTTTCTCTTTTAAAAAGTAATTTACTTACAGTAATGCCTGGCTTGCATTGACAGGGTATGTTACATTCCTCAGAAAGTATCTGTTAATCCTCAGGAGAAATGCAGGCTCTGAAATGCTGATAATAATAACACTACTTACCTTGAAATGGGGACTTTTGTGACCCTTACATAGACCAGATCCCAAAACTCAGGGAGATAAAGATAATTCCCCTAACCATAAAATCTGTAAGAACAGATTCCAAACAGAACTGGCCAGCATGGGCTAAAGCAACCTAGAATTTTCATGGCAATGGGGACTAGAAAGTGAAAATATAAGATACACTTCCCAAGAGGTAAAGTAGACATAATTTTCACTATTCTTTTCCTTAAATACAAACACACATCCTGGACACTGAATATGTAAAAATATAAGAAGACTCTGAAAGGTAGAATAAAGGTAGAATACCAGTGAGGAAGCTCAGGACCCAAGAAATATGTTGTAGTGAGTACTTTGGGATTTCTGTTTGTTTCTTATATCCTAAAATACTGGGAATTTGAAAAAGCCAGTGAAAATCGCAAAAAAGCCTTAGCTGTGGCCTGTTCTTCCTGTCCAAAGGACCAGAAAATGGTGGGCTGGTGTGACAGAAAACTTTTAGACAATAACTAGTGCAGTTGAACACTACAGGAAAAAAAAATTATGGCCTGTCCCACCATATAGGTAAAATTTAACTAAGGAACTAGATTTCCTCCCCAGTCCTGTGGTATCAAAGCAGACTGCGTGCCAAGAAGGGATCTTGGACTTTCCTCTAATCTGGGGAACATATTGGATTTAGTAAAAATTTTAAAATTTGTTTTCTGAAATGCCTTTTAAGTAAACTACCAACTGAAACAAAATGTTTGCATATCACAATGCTAATAAAGAATTAGCACATAAAATATACAAAGTCCTAAAACTGAACAGTAAAGAAATGAACAATCCAGATAGAAAAAGTTGAAAAGATATGAAGAAACAATTTACCAAAGAGGATAGCAAATTCAGGTAGCAAATGAACATGAAAATGTTTAATATCATTAACCATTAGCAAATTAGAACCACAAGGAGACATCACTGCACACCTATCAAAATAAAAAAAAGTTAATGACAATACAAAATAGTCATGATGATCTGGAGAACCTGGGTCACTCATATATTGACGGTGGGGATTTTAAACAGTAAAGCCCTGTGGAAAACAGTTTGATAGTTTCTCATAAAACTATATTATCACTCAGTATTTACATTTCTAGGCATTTATTTATCTCAGGGAAATGAAAACTTATATTCACACAGAAACCTTTAAATTATTCTTACAGTGACTCAATTCATAACAGGCAAAATTAAAAAAAACAAAAAACCATAGGATGAAAGTGTTTATTGATATCGTGGAATAATGCCTAGCAATAAAAAAGAATGAGCTGTTGTTACGAACAACCACCTGAAAGATTCTTTTCTTTCTTTTTTTTTTTTTTAGAAAGAGAGAGAGAGAGAGAGAATTTTTAATATTTATTTTTTAGTTTTCGGTGGACACAACATCTTTGTTTGTATGTGGTGCTGAGGATTGAACCTGGGCCGCCCGCATGTGAGGCGAGCAGGCTACCGCTTGAGCCACACCCCCAGTCCTGAAAGATTCTTGAGAGAATTATGTTGGGTGCAGATAGCCAGTCTCAAGAGATTCCATACCCCATGATTTTATTCATGTAACAACCTCGAGATGACAAATATGACAGGCATGAAAAATAGAGTTTTGATTGGCAGGATTTAAGGAAGGAGTGTGAAGAGTAGGAAAGGGGTGTGACTATGAAATGGATGGCATGAAAGATGCTTGTAGTGATGGAATTGTTCTACAATCACATGTCAATGTCAGTGTCCTGGTTGTGACCTTGTACCAAAGTTTTGCAAGATGTTAACATTGGGAATCTGAATAGAGGATACATGGATTTCCCTGTATTATTTGATGCAACTGTATGTGACTCTGCAATGATCTTAAAATATGTTTAATTTTTTAAAAATCAACATATGGAATAGGATATCTAGTATGCTATTTTATATATAAAATTTTGAAAAACATTCTATAAATATTTTATTGTAAATAAATAATGGGACTCTGATAAGATATTTGAAAACTTAAAAATGTGGGACTGGGGAGTAGCTCAGTGGTAGAGTGCTTGCCTAGCATATGTGAGGCCCTGTGTTCAATCCCAAGCACTGAAAAAACAAAACCAACAACAATAAAACCATCATAGTGATATGGTCACCCAAGAAGAAAAAAATGGGGACAAGAACAGAAAGGGGATTCTTCACTTCATACTACTTGAACTTTCCAATTTGTATGTATTTCCATTTTAGATTGTAAACTCCAATGGACCAAGTATATTTGTTCCTTTGACTAGCCTTATGCTGGTTATTACTGATTACATAGGGACCTATTTGTTTAGTGCTTAATATCTTGTTTACAAATGACAAGATAATTTACCAAGAGGAGAAATATAGATGGATAAAAATTCAGAAAGTGGAAAATGGAATAAATAAACTTGAAAGTTGTGTGGTAGTATGGATAGTAAGAGATATGAGACAGAAACATACTTGTGGCCTAATCATATTTAATTATTTTTTTCTAACCTGATTTTATTCTTTAGACATGAATAAAATGAAAAATAAATAATAATTATATATAATAAATAAAATGAATGGACATGAATAAAATGAAATAAAACACTTTTGCAAATTCTCTTCTTGCTCTGGCTGCTGGATAACTAAATTTTCTGTTTTGAATCAGTGCCCATTTTGTCTACTTTGCTGATGCAACTCTTATGTCTATTGTTACCTGTGTGTGTGTTTTAGGTAGAGGGGCAGTAAAGAAGGAGGAGAATGGCATATCCTACAATTTGTCTTTGGGTTTCTGTTCATTTTCAGTTCACTTTCTATCTCAAAGAGCCCATACCTATTAAACACAAACATGCCAGGCACCATGTAATTGCTTTAGTTAACTTGATCTTTATAACAGTACTCTGAGGGAAGTTGTCTTATCATCATATCCATTTTATAAAAGTGGAGAAAAAGATAACTAAGGTAAAAAAACTTTCTCATGGTCACACAACTAGTAAGGAATTTGAATTGAGGCCTGTCTGACACCAAAGTCTGATTGTGGAGTTATAGTATGAGCTTAGGAGAGCATTCATGGATGATATAATGAACCATGTGTAGCAAATGCACCTCCAGAGAGTTAATGCTGAAAAAATATGAAAGTTGAGTAACAAAATGACCAGATTGTAATAGTCTGTATATGAAATGCTTCAGACCTCATAAATGGTTGGGTCATAATGAAGGAAATATATATTTGAGAGAAAGAATAAGTTCAATATATATATATATATATATATATATATATATATATATATATATATATAGTATAACATGGTAACTATAGTTAATAGCAATGTATTATATTGCTGAGTAGATTTTATGTGCTTTTATCACAAATGAATAATAAATTATATAATGCAAATTTTAAATTAGCTTGATTTGCATGCCATAATGTATGCATATTTTAAACATTTCATGTTCTACACTATAAATATGTACAATTTTATACATCAATTAAAAGTAAGAAAAATGAAATGAAATATATAAATCTGACTATATTTGTGTAGGAACTTTTATGATACACTGTTGAGAGCCACAGCCGAAGGGGCCCCAGCAAATTTCCATGATGATTGGCTCACAGCAGCCCAGCAAACTTCTAGCTGCCAACTGATTGGCTCCTCTGCAGTGATGCTCATTGGGCTGTTTCCCCGCCCTTTCAGACCAGGAAGCTGCTCATTGGGGGACTTTTTTTTGGCTCTGCCCATGCGACCGAGCCAATCGGCCTCAAGAGCAGGAGGAGTGGGGGAGGTTGAGGGGCTTGTGGGAAGCCGGTGGTGGCAGTTGGGCTCTGATGGTTTTCCTGAAGAGCTGTGTGGTGCGGTGTGTGTGTTCTAAAAATAAAGTTCGTTTCTTTTGACAAGTGGCTCCTGAATTGTGCCCAGCCAGACTGCGGCAATACATCATTGAGTCATAAATATGTTACAGATCTCAACCCCCCAAATGAGAACCACTTCATCAAAAAATTGAACACGGGAGAAAAGAACAAAAGGTTTTGGGTTTTATACTGGGTAAAGGGATATGGGTGTACCTCTTTCCAGGAAAAAAATTATAATAGAATTACCTTGGTGAAGAAAAGGAAAGAGGAGAAGGAGAAAGAGGAGGAGAGCTATTTTTGGAATGAGGAAGTCTATCTAGTAGAAGGGGAGAATCTGGCGATGTGTTGTATATATGAAAGTCATGATTCAAGACAATTAGAAGGGATAAGCCTAAGTTTATGTTGACAATATACTTGGAATAAAAGGACAGTACCAATAAAAAATGAAGAAAACTAGGCTTCTAAATTAGAGAAAAAGAGAGTGTGAAGAGAGTTGTTCATCAATCAGTTTATTAATAGGCTGATAGTTTGAGTCAGGTGCTTTATTAGGATCATATTTTAGTCAGCTTTTTCATCTCTGTGACCAAGACATGACAAGAACAGTTTTAGACAAGAAAAACTTTATTTGGTGCTTATAGTTTCAGTGGTCTCAGTCTGTAAATGGCCAACTCCATTGCTCTGGGCCCGAGGGGAGGCAGAACATCATGGCAGAAGAATATGGAAGACAATAGCAACTCAGAACATGGCAATCTCCATGCAGAGAGAGAGCTCTACTCATCAGGGAGAAAATTCAAACCCTGAAAGCATGCCCCCAGTGAACTGACTCCTTCAGCCATACTTTACCTTCTTACATCACCACCCAGTTAATCCATACCAGTGGATTAAGCCATTGATTAGGTTATACTCTCATAACCTAATCATTTTGCCTCTGAGTGTTCTTGCATGAGCTTTTGGGGGATATCACATATCCAAATTGTAACAGATCACCCAAAGTGATCTATAGATCTAATGCAATGCCCATCAAATACCAATGACATTCTTCCTGGAACTGAGGGGGCGGGTGGTTGAAAAAAAAAAACAGTCTTAACATTAATATGTAAGAACAAAAGACCCAGAATAGCCAAAGAAACCCTGAGCAAAAAGAGCAATGCTGAAGGCAAGATGATACTTGATTTCAAATTATACTACAGAGCCATAATAATAAAAACAGTATAGTACTGGCATAAAAACAGACTATCTATAAGCCAATAGAATAGAGGACATACAAACAAACTCACACAGCTACAATTATCTGATTCTTGATAGAAGGGCCAAAAACATACATTGGAGAAAAGATAGCTTCTTTAGCAAGTGGTACTTGGAAAACTGGATATGTAGAATTTTGAAACAACATCCCTATATTTCACCCTGTACAAAAGTTAACTCAAAATGAATCAAAGACTAGAAACTTTGCAACAGTTCAAAACAAAATAGGGAAACACTTCAACATAGCTGCAAGCAAAGACTTCCTGAATAGGACTTCCTGAATACTACTACTCAGAAATAAGAGAAAATCTATAAATAAGATGGCATCAAATTATAAATCTTCTGCACAGTAAAAGAAACAACAGAGTAAAGAAACAACTGAAAAAGTATTTTTGCCAGCTGACAGAGGATTAATATCCAGAATACATAAAGAACTAAAAAAAACCTCAACCTTAAGAAAACAAAAAACCCAATCATGAATGGGCAGATGAACTGAATTGAGTTTTCTCAAAAGAAGTATGAATGGCAAACAACTGTAAAAAAAATGTTCAATATCTTTAGTTATAAGGGAAATGCAAAGCAAAACTCCATTTCACTTCAGTTAGGATGACAATTATCAATAATACAAAGAACAATAAATGCTGGTGAGGATGTGGGAAAAGGGAATTCTTCTACACTGTTGATGGAAATGTAAATTATTACAGTCAATATGGAAATCAGTATGGAGGTTCCTCAAAATGCTAGAAATAGAACCACCATATGATCCAGGTATACCAAAAGAATTAAAGTTAGCATACTTAAGAGATATATGCATGCCCATGTATATCACAGCACATTTTATAATTGCCAAGTTATAGAATCAGACTAGGTGTTTATCAACAGATAAGTGGATAAAGAAAATGTGGTATAATATACATATTGCAGTTTTATTCAGACATAAAGAAGACGAAAAGCATGTAATTTGCAGGGAAATAGGTTGAACAAGAGACTATAATTTTGAATGAAGTATGTAAGACTTATAAAGGTATAGTATTTCTTTTTCTCATATATGGAAGCTAGAGGTACAGAGAAAGAGAGAGGGAGAGGGAGAGGGGAGGGGGGAGAGAGAAGGAGAGAGAGAGAGAGAGAGAGAGAGAGAGAGCCATGCAAGTAGAAAGAAGATCATTAGGGTAGAGGAAAGGAGTCAGGGGGAAGGAAGTATGGTAGGGTAGGGAGCTATTGGGGGGGAAATTGATTTCTAGATCTGAGAAATTCAAGAAAAATAAAATATTAGATATATACTATAGAACTGGCTAGGACACATTTTACTGTGCTGAATTTATCAGTACATAATTTCCTGCTGACGGAACTATCACTTTCATGTGGTCTGCTATATCTCACTCCTTTGCTTATTTGGAATTCTGCTGCTTGAAAGTACACCCCAGGGACTAGGGCTACATCTAACTGCCAATTCCCACTGTAACTCTAAAATTAACTAGGATGGCCCTTTAGGAGTCTCAAAGATAAATGGTCTCCTTTCCTTTCTGCACTCCTGCACTTGCAAAGACGAGAATTTATACCTGGATTTCCCAGATAATTGTTGGGTGACTGCCAGTCCTGGCTAGGACAATGGTTTAGAAAAAGCTGTTCTTGTTAATTTCAAGGAGTTTCCACATACTGCTGTCTATATTTTGCCTGTGTCCTGAGACTTTCTGTGAGGTGACAGACTAATGAATCTGACTGAGGAAATTTCAAGGCTGCAGCACAGTTTTCAGGGGATGGCATGGGTATTGTTGGTGGCTTTTAGCCATGGGTGTGGAAGAGCAGAAAGCAAAACAGAAAGATATGAAAAACTTGCAGTTTAGCCAGAAAACTATGAATAAAAACAGGGCTAAGGAAATGTAGTTAAAGAGATTACAACCACTAATGAGATGCTGCTTAGCACTTTACCAGGAAACAATAGAAAAGAGGGCTTGAAGATGTCTCAAGATTTGGCAAGACCACACCCATCTCAGGCTCTAAGGTGGAAAAGTAAAACTGCCTTTGAGAACTGACCAGTGGGGTACCCTACTTGCAAGTGGGGACCTAGAAAGTTGTTTCACCATGTTCAGCTGCTCAGGCACTCAGAGGCTCCTGCAGCCATAGTCCCTGGAGGCTTGGCTACTGCTCCAGATGGTGCAGACCTTGGCATCAACCACATAGTGCTGGTTCTGCAGGATTGCAGGATGCTAGAGTTAGGGGGTCAAGGAGGTTTCCACCAAGAAAAGGAAGACCTGAGAGGTCAGACAAAGTGCCCCAGGGTCAGTGTCCCTGAGGGCTGCCCCTGAAAGGGCCATGCATGACAATATGAGAAGGAAGCCAAACTGCAGTGGAAACCTCCAAGATTAAGAAATGCCAGTACCATGGAACATCTGCTGAGGAAAGCTGCAGGAATTGAGCACAGACAAGCCAACAGAGCGGCCATATGGGCTGCAACCAGGAAGGACATATGGGCTGTGCTGCACAAGCTCTTTGCAGAGAACATCACGATGTCATGTGCTCCAGATGCTGTCTATGGAGCTATAGGACTTGTTTTGCCCTGCTATTTTTTGGTCTTTCTTTGGTCTCATTCCTTCTTTCTATGCCCCTATTTCTTCCTTTTGTAATGGAAAAGTTTATTATATGCCTTTATGTATAGGATACATATAACTTGCTTTTGATTTTTACAGGGGCTCACATTGAGAGTTTGCCTTGAGTCTCAGAGGAAACTTTGGAATTGGACTTTTAGGCAATGCTAAGATGGTTGAGACTATGTGGGCTCTTGAAAATGAACTAAATGTATTATATTGTGTGAGTGGCAAGAGCTAGTTATATAAGGTGTCCCCTAGAAGCTCATGTGTGAGATAATACAAGAAGGTTTAGAGGAGAAATGATCGGATTATAAAAGCCTTAACCTAATCAGTGCATTCATCCCCTGAAGGATTAACTGAGTAGTGTCTATAAGCTGGAAAGGTGTGATTGGAGAAGGTGGGTTGATTTTAGCCCTTGGGGTTTATATTTTGATCGAATGGGAACTATCTTTCTCTCTGCTTCTCTACCCGACTCTTCCACAATGATATTCTGCTTCACCTTGGGCCCAGAGGAATGGAGCCAGCTGTCTGTGTATTGAGACCTCTGAACCTATGAGCCCCCAAATAAATTTTTCCTCCTTAAAATTGTTCTTGTCAGGTCTTTTGGTCATAGATGTGAAAAAGCTGACTATAGCATGGACCAAGTGGCTATATATAAGTAAATTCTTAGTTATCTTCAGGAGAGATGTCTGAGTCTGAGTTCAAACACCTGTTCTCAAGATGATCCTGTTGAGTGCCCTCCCTCCAGACTCCATCTCCCTCTGCTGCAATCCATTTGCAAGGGAAACTTCTTCACAGTTTAAAATATCATCATCTAACCTACGATCTTTGTGATATAATCTGACGTCTGTGGCTGGTTAGAGCACTGTATTTGAGCATCTCATGCAGTGTATGTTACTGACATTTAATGTAGAAAAACTTTTTTTTAAAGAAGTGTTTTATAAGGAGATTATAGCTATTTGATAAAAAACCAAGTTTAAAATTTGGAAAAAGTGCTAGGGAAAATGGTATAAATTTTAGTATAGGACTGAGTTTCTTTATAGTCTTCATTAAAATTTCTCTGATAAGTTACTTTCTGCAAATAAGATTTAATTTCTCAATGTCAACCCACATTTCTCAGGGGTGGAGCATTTAATAATGAATAGGGTCTAGATAAAATGGGTTCCCAATATGTAATTATTACTTTCAATATCACATGGTGGTTATATGTTCTTAAAAAGAGGCCTGTGCTTTTAGAAATTCATACTAAAATATTTTCAGATAAAATACATTGTCTGATTTTGCTTGAAAATAAACCATGTAATAGGGGTTGGAATAGTTGGGGGTACAGTTAGGTTGTCATACATTAATCCTAGAATACTACAACTATGCCAAAGAGTAGGATTATTTAGTCTGCTCCTCTTATAGTTGAAAAATCTTGAAAAGATAGTGTCCTTCAAGTTGGGGATATACTCAGTAGTAGAGCACTTGCCTAGCATGTGTGAGGTCCTAAGTATTCTTCTTAGCACTACAAAAAAAGCCAAAAAACAAGCCCTCCAAACCAACCAACCAACCAAAATCCAAAAATAAAAAAAATAAACAAAAACAACAATGTCCAGTTTCTAGCTTTAGAGAACTGGGCCTGGGGAGAACCCTCAGGTGGGTCTAATGTGCTAAAGATAAAAACTGCCTTAAAAGTCGTAGAAATCTGTCCTGCTTGGAGGCTCTTCAATTTATTCAAACTCTGGCATCTGGACAGATCATATTATTGGAGCTCTTTCAGCCCTTTTCCTATGTCTGTGCACCTGTTCTTACTAGGCTAAAGCAGAGCTGCACAAACATATAATTAGAATGCTCAGACCTAATATTTAGTACTGTGAAAACCTCCGACTTTTCTTTCCTAGTTTAAAAATAGTGGTTTGCTTTAAAATGTCATAGCAAGGCTGGGGTAGAGGTGAAAGCAATTTGTATAACTTCTGGAGTTTAGAAAGGACCCTGAACTAATCTAGTAATAATGCTTTGGACAGTAACAATTTTCTGCCATCTAGTGGATAATTCAAAGAACAAACCATGCCTTTGTTAAAAAAAAAAAAAAAAAAAGAAAGAGAGAGAGAGAGAGAGAGAGAGAGAGAGAAAGAAAGAAAAAAGAAAAGAAAGAAAGAAAAGGCATTATAACAAAGCTGTCTCTGCAAAACCCTCTGCAACTAGAAAAAAATTTGTGTCTGGAAAACAAACTAGTTTTCCACAAACTATGTGTCAAAGTTATTATTTCAACGATTTTATTAATTTTAATGTAGAAGAATTTGATATGCTCTATTACTTCTCTTAATGTTGCTTAAAATATAAATCCAGTATATTCAATTTCCAAATGTTTGTTAGCTTAGAGGCCTGAGATATAGATAACTGTGTTTATAGTTGGTTCTTTAAAATTTTCTCCTTTCCTTTCTTGTCAGTTGTAATGTCCAAGACTTATAGGGGCTCTAAAGGCAAACCTTCTACTTAAAATTCTGGTTCTACTTTGTACAAACTGTACTTGGAGAACATATCTCTTTGTGCCTTAGTGTTCCTATCTGTTAATAATAGTACCTACTTCATAGTGCTACTGGAAAGATTTAATCTATGCAAAGCACTTGGTGTTTCAATGTTATCCTTTTCATCATTATTGTTGTTTATATGTGTATCAATATTTAGTATTCATGACAAATAAGTTCAGAAGTGGCTTGTACTGTGAATCAATTCCATTTTTAAAACCAATAAGGATTCATTATATTTTAATGATACTCAACATTAGATGAAGTTAGATAATTTTTTTTTTTTTAGTCAATGGTCTCATAAACTGATGGAGAAGAATTAACTATAACTTGAACCAAATACAATGAGTGTGGGACACCAGAGTTTTCATAACCAGAGTATAAAGGAGGGGAAAGATATTTCCATCTGGAGAAATTGACTTATGAGCTATAAGTTAAATAATGGATGTATTTTAATAGAAATTAAATTGCAAAAGTGAAGATGGTAGGGAGAACTCCCACTGTGGGAGACCATTTTGAGCGAAGGAACTGAGTTGAAAAAAAAATACAGCATTTATTTGAAGAACAATGAATAAATAGAAAGACCTCACTACCTCTATGCTGGGCTTTGTTCTAGGCAATACATATATTGAATAGAAAAGACAAAATTTCTACTCTTAAGGATGTACATTTCAGTGGGGAATAAATACTGAAAGGGGTCTAGGAAAAGAGACTGGAGCTAGATTTTGAAGGGTATCTATGGGAGAGCCAACAAAGACTGCCGAATATGGAAGAACCAAGATCACATGGTAATTAAGAAATATTTACCTAGTGAGGAATATGCAGGATACATAAAAGGTTGAGGTCATGGAGACACAGAGAGAAACAAGTCTCAATAGGAGACAATTTAGGGTCCAGATGAGAGGTAATTAAGCCTCAACCAGGGAAGCAAAAAGGAGAAAACAGTCTTGAGGCATCCAGTCTGTGACAGCACTTGGACCAGTAGAAGGGCATGAAGGACATGGAAATGTTGACACTAAACTTTCTGCAGTCTGTATTGCAATTACATGTGCCTGAATCATAATGATTTGAGCCAACTATTTCATATCTTTAAGCCCCAGTTCTCTCATCAGTACAACAACAACAACAAATCACTTTGTTATACCATTGTCTTTTTTTTTTTTTAAAAAAGGGAAGACAAACAAATAAATCACAAAGACAAACACATTCCACATTCCACATTAATAGGAATACGGAGAGTTCTCAACCCTTGGGAGCTGTTACTGGAGGAAATCAAGAAAACCAAAACAGAGTCATTCATACCTACCTGCCTGTATTTGCATCAGATGCATTTGAAGAGGAGACTGCTCTTGCCTTAAGGGTGACAATTATTCACAAAGGAGATAATTAACTGAGAATTTTCAGTAATTATTCCATATTAAGGCCACAGATAAAAGGTTCTTAATTTTTTATTTGGGAATCAAAATAGTTGTGGATTTTGATATTAATCTTGTCATAAACTGTCCAAGAGTTCATTTTGTAAGCTAGAAACATACCTCTTAGGAGGGATGAAAAGAGATCTTATGAGAAAAAAATCCTAAGAATGAGAGAGTTTTAATACCCAGAGTGTTTTATTTCTGGCCATCTTAAGATCTGTCTCTGGCCACTTGCTAGCTGTAGATTTGTGTTTGCCCACCTTAAAGGCCACATACTGAATTTAATGTAGAGGTACCAGGCAGCAGAATTGTGGATGCTAGTTAAGCTAATGTGGATTAAAGAACTAACTAGATGTTTGTTTTCTGGAATTCCATCCAAAGCAATTAAGTGAATAGTCTGAGTTTATATCCAGAGGGAATTCATGCCTATTAAGAGAAGGAGAACATTGAAACAGAAGAGGTGGATGTGTCAAGAAAAGGCAAAGCTTAATAAGGAGTAAGGAGAGGAATGCTTTACCCTGGGAGGATTGAGGAGGTAATCCATGAATGCTGTTCCGTTGTGATAAAAGAATTGAAGATGTCCAAAGCTATGCATATTCCCCTGTAGGTTAAAGTAACATTGTCAGCACTTTTCAGAGACAGAGAGACTGCATTTTTGCAGTTTAAGCAAATTCAGTACAATTGCATTTTTAGTTGTCTGCAAGCACATGATACAAAACTTAGATGATTTTAAATTCAGCAGGCATATTTGGGATAGTCTGGCTTACCATAAAAGCTGTGCATGTAGTCTACTTTGAAAGCTCTAGAGGAAACTTCAAAGTTGTTATTCTCCATGGGCACCTAAAAATTATTTGTTTCAAGGCATCCAGGTAAATTCTGGTTGAGAAAAACATATTCTACAGATTTATATGGACAGAGGAAACCGTGGTATCAAAATTTAAAAAAATAAATAAATCAAAGTAGATATTTGAAGTTGCAGGCATTAATTTGCAATCCAGTTGCTTCTCACATGGGCCACTCCATATAACATGTTAAAGATGAATAGCAAGAAATTTATATACTTATCATCATTATTGACAACACAGGGAGAATATTATTATAGCAATAATAATTCACAACTAGAATTTAACTCATTATTTGTTGTCAACCAAGTATCAGATATTTTACTAAGTACTGGGTTTATAAAACATGAATAAACATGACCCAAGCATAGAGTGTGGGGGGGAGGAAGTTAAAGATAACTAACATTTAATAACTTTATAATAAGCTGAATATGTGCCAGGTAGATGTAAAGAGACACACACACACACATTTTATTTTATATTCACTGAAAGCTTTTTAAGGCTTATGCTATAGTTTCCCAATTAGAGTTTAGCAGTTTCAGAAAATGTCACACAAAAAAAGCAGGTGGCAAGCTGGGATCTAAACCTAGTTGTTCTATCTTTAAAGACCATCTTTTAACTAGGCTGCTTCTCCTTCCTGTGATATAAATCAACTTGTTTAAACCTCTCACAAGATTATAAAGGAAGTTGAAGAAAATGACTAAATTTTGCTAAGGAACATTTGCAAATGTTTCACAGAGGATGTAACTTTGATCTGGGTCTTAAACATTAAAATTTTGACAGGCAACTGAGAAGAGGGGAATCTTAGGCAGAGGAAACAGCATGGGCAGAAGCACAGAAAAAGTGAAGGACATATTTGGGAAGAAAAAATGTTTGCAAGAGAAAATGAAGAAGCGGTGGCACTAAATTGCTGAGACTGACTTCAGACTTGTAATCATCCTACCTCAGCTTCCCAAACTGATCAGTTTAAAGTCATGCACCACTGTGTCCAGCTACTAATTGTGGCATTTCTTATAGGGCTGAGTAGTAATGGACTGGGGAAAGACAAGACCAAGACAAATCTTAATAAAAAAGCTTTATTGAGATATAGATTACACATTATATAATTCAATAATTTTCAGTAATTTTACCAAGTGGTGTAGCGGTAACCAAAAATCAGTTTCAGAATATTTTTTATCTCCTCCAGTAAAGACACTCCATGCCCATTTAGTTATTTGACATTTCTATCCCCAACCCGAGGAAACCTTTAATCTACCTTCTTTATCAGTTTGGTCTTTCTGGATATGTATACTTGGAATCATATGTGACTTTTTATCTGGCTTACTTTTACTTAGCATAGTATTTTCAAAATTTATTCACATCATAGCATGTAGTAGTGCTCTAAACATTTTTGTGTGTGAATAATACTTCATTATATGGGAATACCACAGTTTATCCATTAATCAGTTCAACGCTTGAGTTCTTCAGGTGTTTGACTATTATGAATAATGCTGCTATGAACATTTGTGTGGACACACATTTTCATTTCTCTTGGGTAGATATCTAGGAGTAGAATTCCTGGGTTTTATGGTAGTTTTGTTTAGTATTATCAGAAACTGCCAAACTGTTTTCCCAATGGCTGTACAATTTTATGTCCATGCCTGTGAAATATTTTTTTTTCTCTATATCCTCAATAGCATTTGTTACTGTCTTACTATTATAGATATCCTGTGTGAAGTGATATCTCATTGTGGTTTTGTGTTTCCCTAATGACTAATTATCATGTGCTTAAGACTTGAATTCTAAAAGCTCTATCTGTATAACAAAGATGAGGAGTGCAGAAAGATAGTGGAATTTATTGAAAGGATAACAAAATTGTCAGCTATTCATCTGAAATTGAGTTGCAGATGTCCAAAATGCAGCAAGAAACTTTGGGTCAGAACTCAGAAGTGAGAATATATATTTAGGACTCAGTTTTAAAGAGGAGGCATCAAAATCATAAAATTAGATGAGTTTACCAACACAGGAAATACTGAGCAAGAAAGTTGAGAATATTGAAGGATATCTGTAAGGGAGGTAGACATTTAGGAGGCTTAGGAGAACCTGACATTGTGGAGTCATTGGATGAAAGGTTTTGAAGAAACAAGGTGTTATGGTTTAGATGTGAGGTGTCCTCCAAAAGCATTGAGACAATGCAAGAAGGTTCAGAGGAGAAATTATTGGGTTGGGAGAGTCTTAACCCAATCAGTGAATTAATCCTCTGATGTGGATTAACTGAGTGGTAACTAAAGGTGGGTAGGGTGTGACTTTGGGAGATATATATATATATATATATATATATATATATATATATATATATATAAAATGGAGACC
>NW_025999842.1:17067508-17127070 GCF_001458135.2 Marmota marmota marmota | reverse complement strand
TTTTTTTTTTTTTTTTTTTTTTTTTTTTTTTTTTTGGTGTGGATATCAATCTAATGAGGCCTTATTTCCTAGTTGTTTTGCAGATGTGTGTTATGTCTATAGGGTGCTTTGTCTACGCTGTAAGGGAGGATTCTCTGCATCTGGCATATTCACAATTCCATGCCTGGATTCACCCTGTCATCACTTCAGATGCAAAACAGTGTGAGGTCTACTTTTGGACACAGCACATGTATAAACACATGTTTGATGACTAAGCCACCTTTTAAATATGAACTATTTTATGTGAAAATATATATACAAACTATAGTTATTCAAGAATGATAAAAAATCCCTATCTAAAAGTGATCCTGTAAATTTTAATTGTAGAGACTAAATGCAAGCCTGATCATATGCATACTCACTTACACACATAGCAAAATTACTAAATATTAGTAATTGTTTAACAAAAAAAGCATTATGTGTTGTATGTTTGTCTACAGTTGGGTAACAGAGAAAATGTTACATCTCTTGTATTCTATATTTTGAATGGAATAATAATAATAATAATAATAATGAAGCAATTGGCAAGTGATAGTTCTACAGCTGCAATTTCATATAATGTAGGAAAACGTGGATAGTTTGGCTGGCATTTTACAATGTGAATATGAGAAAATATCTCATATTTTACTTCAGTTGTAGTTTCAAATACTCTATAGAGCTTGGTCTCTTATTAGTATCTCTAAATTGTTAGCATCTTTAAATACCCCTTAATTATAAACTATTTTAAAAGTTGTTTCAGTAACAATTTTAATTGAATTTTCTGTGATGCTATTGTCATCGTTGTAATGAGCCACAACCTATATTTCAGTCAGAACATCTTATGCTCTGCAGTAATCTGAAAGTACACACATAAATATATCTAGGTGGGTTTTTTTACCCAACCTTACTCCACCCTACCCAGGAGCTGCTATAACTAGTAACTGACCATGGAGAGCACAGGCTGTTTTCCATTTGTTCCAAATAATGTGATAAAAATATCATCTAGAAACAACTAGGTGTGTCACTATCAGTTAACGTCTGATACAAAGATAAACATATGGTGAGAGACTTTTCACTAAAGTTTTCTTTGTGGTCTAATACATACTGACTTATTTATAGAGTGACTACTTAGAGTTAGGAGTGCAGCTCCTGGTCATGTGGCAGATTTACAAGCTAGGATTGGCTTGGGGCAAGGTGGGCAGCATAGGTAGGGAGAAGTAGTAGGAAGGGATCATCTTTAGCCAGCACGACTCTACGGTGAATTGTTCTTTTTCAATTTTTATTTTATTTATTTTTATTCTAATTTATTATATATGACTCAATTAACTGGATGTCTTTAAAGCCCACTTTTATGCCTATCCATTAATCATCTATGTAATTTTAGCAAGCAAAACGCACGAGGCTCAGAGTTAATTATGCATTATATTATGCCTTCAGATATCTGGATAAAAGTCATGCTAGAACACTCAATCACTTCCCTAAAATTCATTTCCACTACTGATGACTTAATGATATATTTACTTTAGAGATTTGCCTTGGGGGAGAATGATTATCCTGGTTAGTTTTACTTGAAAGAATAAACTTGTACTTCATGGAATCTGTAAGCATTTTTCTTTCTCTTAAAGTTCTTTTTTATTAGTGAATATTTATTATGCAAGAGAGTGGTTTTTTAAATCATTCTGTTAATTGTATTTTCAAAGCCCACAATTAATACAGAGAGTGTTGAAACTCATGCTTTGGCTATTCCTAGGTAGAAATGATCCCCTTGATACCAATGCAAAGTATGAGAGCCCTAACATACACAGTTCTTAAATTGCATTGATTAAACCTGGTTAACAACAGGCTGAGGAACCTGGGGAAGCAGTGTGTCTGAGGGAAGGCTGCAGCTTTGTTTCTTAAATCCAAAGTCAGTACATTTGAGCAGTAAAAGAATGATTTAAAAAACCACTCTCTTGCATAATAAATATTCACTGATAAAAAAAGAACTTTAAATAAGAGAAAGAAAAATAAAAATGACAATTTTTAAGTATGATGATCACAAATCAATCTTTGTTTATAAACCTTGTTCTACCATTCATCTATCACATTATATGTAACTCACTAGCTAGAAATACAAATGTTAGCCTAATTTATACCTCTCAATTTAACTCTTTGATTTTTTTACTCTGTAGTTTTGAAAACTGTCATTCTTCAGTAATAATATCCACAACTTCTAGGTACAGGTCATATACTCAATTATGAAGAAATATTTTCCCATGTTTCTAACAGCAGAGAGCAGTATTTTGCAAGGAGAGCTGATTTTGTGATTTAACAAATATTCTTTTGGTAAACTGCTTTTTTTGTTTATAGCTATAAACCCTACATTAACAATTTTCTAAAACCTAAGTTAAAAAAAAAAATACTACTGCAACTCAGTTCTGGATTTAGTGAGAACAAAGACAAAATGGATTTCTGGTGGAGAAAGACTACCATCGCTGCCTCCTAGATGTCAGTGTCCACCCCAGAACCGCATTTTCGGCAGAAGATTTCCATGCTCTGGGTCAGGAAGCCCTCACCCACCAAGGAGATGGCGCACTTTCCACAGTTAAAGCACTCACTGTGCCACTGGCGGTCTTGAAAGCATATAAACTTGGCCCCTCTGAGACCTGTAAAGGAATTGGGAGAAGAAGAGAAATACATTCACTCAATGAGTGTATTGAATCAACCTGATTGACCATTCAATTAGGTGCTGTTCTGGGAACTGGGGGTACAGCAGTGAGCAAGATGATGTAGAGGTGTCACTCCAAGAAGAAATCTGTAAAGGTCTATGAATCTGGGGCTGAGACTGTAGCTCAGTGGCAGAATTCTTGCCAGTTCCATCCTTAGCACCGCATAAAAATAAATAAAATAAAGGCATGCTATCCATTCACAACCAAAAAATAATTTTTTAAAAAAATCTATGAATCTGAATTGCTCCTGCCACTGTGGCCTATTTCTTTCTTTCATTTTTTTTTTTTTTTCAGTGCAAGGGACCAAACTTAAACACATGCTTAGGCAGGTGATCTATCACACCCCCAGTCCTCAGAGATTAATTCCCAAGAAATGTCTCATTAGCCTCTACCATTTTAACTTAGGGCACACTTTTGCTGTTGTGTTTTTTAAAAGCTAATAGAATTTGAGTCTGCAGTGACCCTCTGATCTTTCTGCCTAATATGATTCCAGGGTGCAGTTCAAGAAATTGAGACGTTATAGAGGAGAAAAGATCTAAAAGTTGGAAAGTGGTTGATTTGCCTGAGGCTTGGGTTTATTTATTTGACAAGTTTTCTCAAAATGACCTTAATGTTACAGATTTTCTATAATTTTCTTATCATCCATGGAGTGTAGATGAAATAATTCATGTGCTAATTCATATATAATTTCTAAATACTCCATTTTAGGATGGTGAAATTGAAAGTGCCAATAAGCATTCCATTTCAGACAAACTCTGACTGTGATAATGAAGTTTTGTTTCCATCTTAAAAAGTCATAGTTGATATCTTTAGAGTTTAGTAGTTCATAGAGAAATTTGCTTCAAATCCCTACTTTCTTTCCTTGATTAAATTTACAGTTGCTTATTGATGTTATCATCAATAGTTTCTAATAAATTAGTATATAACAAGTAATTCCCTCAAAGTTATTTGAAGCATTAATAAACTGATTGTAAGAGTCATATTCTATGTATTTACATGAATCATTTCTATTCATAAAATTATTAGATATCTAGCACTTTGATGCTTATGAGTTTTTCTTGATTTAATTAGTAAGCCTTATATAAGTGGCAAATGTAAAGTAGTTCTAAAATTTTACAAAGAAGAAAAACATCAAAGCATCTGGCAGTGTCCAAAATTGAAACACTATGTTTACTCCTTTAGGTCATGAAGATCATTTGCAGTAAGAAAGTCAGCCTGGAAACTTATCTCTGCCACCTCTTTTGTTGGGCTTTATTTGTTCCTAGCAAGTCAATTCAATAGGGGGTGGCATTTTTTGAGCCCCTAAATATGTGCTAGTCACTACTATAAGCCCTTTATGTGTATTACCTCATATGACTCTCATCTGATTTTCATGGGGGAAGATATTAGAATCATCCCACTTAGACAAAAAACAAGAGGTGGAGAAGTTCAACCACTTGCCGGAGGTCAACCAAATGCTAAGTGGTAAGATCTGATTCCAACCAAGGCAGTCTGGCTTCAGAGACTATGCTATTAACCTCACCAAATTAATTTTAACTAAATCACTGGTAAAACAAAACGTAACCAAGAATATTGGCAACTCTCTCTGGAGAAAATACAATATTTAAATTCCTCTTCCTCTAAATAAACACAAATCTAAGAACTTATTCCTGGTCATTGAAATTATGTATCCTGTGACCAAGAATACAGATCCTTAAGGTGACATATGTTTACATGAATGCCCAAACTTCTAAAGATAAGTATATGGCAGTATCAGGTATATTAATATGGTATTTTAATTCAAATAGCTATTGTAGTTTGTGGGGTTTTGTTTATTTGTTTGATTTTGGGGCACTGGGAATTGAACCCAAGGCCTACTTGTATGCTAGACAAGCCCTTTACCACAGAGCTACATTCCCAGCCCCAAATATCTATGGTATATTACTTCAGATAGCTCCAATTTTAAAGAATATTTACTTCCAGGCCTATATATATTAAGCAGTCAGATCAAGAAATAGTAAGTGACTTGGAAGTTTTTGCAAGCATTTCAGTTTCAATCAAGAACTGAAGTAAGATTATTATTAGAAGTTCCCTTTAGACTGTTCTAAATCAGATATACATTTAGGTTACTGTTGGGTGTGATTTATGGTTCTTGATCATCCTTGTGTTTGTGAGAAAAACAATATTGTTTTTGTCTGACTTTAAAAAGCTGATTTCAGTGATTGATTTGGAACAATTCATCAGAAAAATCACTTAGACATATCTGTGATGAATCAGAATTGAAACTCATCAATGTATGTTCTCTGAGATCTTTATTCGCTATTTGAGTGCCCAAAGAAATGTGCAACACATTTTAAATTATTTGATTTCCCCATTTCCTTATTGGTGTCCCTTTTTTCTAGTTCAATTCAAAAAATGTTTGGAATCAGTTGTGATGGCATATTTACTAAGATTTTGGAGCTCAAGGTACTTATGCATGTCTGAAAGTCCAATTTTTGAACAAAGTGGTGGAGACGGTGTCTTGTTCCCTTAGTTGTAAGAGAAGCCAGATGTATAAAAAGCAGGAGAGCAGAGTGGTTAGGAGCATGTGCTCTGAGACCCAATAGTCTGGAATTGTCAAATCCTTGGCAAGGGTCAAGGAAGTAATGTACCTGAGTGACAGAGACAGGATGTGAGGAACACAGAGGGCACTCCCCACACAAAATGGCAGCTGCTCAGCTCCATGTGACCTTGAGCCTGCTTAGGGAACATGAAGGCAGCCTGTTCATCGGTGGTAAGCTCTATATTTGCTTTTGGCTGCAGAGATAGATTTTACATTCATCTTTCCCCCCAAATATGTCCAGGCCTAACAAAGCTGTTCTGCTAGTCAGATGTAGCCCATGGCTAGTGTGAGAATTTGAAAAAAAAAAAATGGGGTCCCTATGTAAGTGGGTGGAAGCCTGAAAGTTGGGGTTTGCATGAAACTTTTTCCTTCATTGAAAGATACATGGAATCAACTTTTGTTATATTTATTTGAAAATGGAGGAGGAGGAGGAAAGGGATAGCATCATCTTTAATTCTCTTGTTATATAATCTGAACTAAAAAAAATGAAATATTGTCTAAGAATGGAGAGCAGAATATAGTTCTGTCACATTATTAAGTGACGATAAATTGCTTCAAAGAATAGCTGCTGGTTTCTTAAGTATCCTGCTGGCTTTATTTCCCTTACTATAGGATTAGCAGTTTAGAGATGGCTGAGGAAAATATAATGTATTTTTTTAAACCTTGAAAACCTATTTAACATGGATCAATTTATCATTGATGTCATTTTTCAAATCATATCTCATGTATCTTGTTTCTTTAGTAGAAAGCTATATTGTTTTTCTTTCATCTGTTCATAATTTCAACTTGTTGCAAGTGAATGGAGAGAAAAGAGAGTAATGTATTTGTTAGAAGCATGTTAAAATGAAATTTAGTTCATTCCTGACCTATGCTTTCCTAATCATAGCAGTTTCAGATATTTTATAGAATATTGTACTTAATTAAAAACTTCTGTATCTTAATTCTGCTTGGCTCTGTTTGGAATAAAGGCAGAATTCTGATTTATTATACTCTTTCCTCCCACTCAAATCCTTAATGAGACTCAAATCAGGCCTCTTCATTTAACGTCTTCTCTGACCTCATATCTCATCCTTTTTTTCTCCTTCCTTAAACTATGACTTTACTTAGAATCTGTACCATTAGAGTAGTGTTTAATTTCTTTTGAAGAGAATAGTTACTCAAATTATACTCTGTCCTTTCCTTGAGGGGTCCATGTAATATTTGAATTTTTTATAAATTGGTACCTCAGTTGTGTTTGCTCAAAAGGAAAGGAAATACAAAAGTATAATGAAAGATTTAGATTTTTTACTTATATTTCCTAAACTAGCTAGGTAACATTTTATGTAGTTATAACTGTCTTATGGTGGTACCATGTTGAACTGGAGAACTTACCAGTAATGGGTTTGGTACATGCCGCACACCTTTTGGCATAAAGATGGTTGTAACAGTCCATGCAGAATGGATAATCATCTTTGGACATAAATTCTTCTTCACAAAGCTCTTTCCTACAGCCACTACACAGAAAACATTCTCTATGCCATTGCTGGTCATGAAACATTATGCCACCTGAAGATATCACCTGCCAAAGAATTTCAAAAAAAGTCAATGAGTGTGGTCTTCATTGCATGTTAGACCTTTTCATAACGTCATTCTATGCCCACGATTGATACTCTACCTGATTGATTTAGGATATTATTTTCCTTAAAACTTCTGTGATTTTTTCTTAGTCAATATGTGAAATCAAATGTTATAGGAATTAAATAGGATTGGTAAAAAATGAAAATTATTCTAATTTTTCTCAACCAATGGATCAGAAAAATGGCATGGCCTTTTTGGACTCAAGAAGATGAAAAAGAAATAGGTGTTTGATTCACCTCATCTTCATTTGAGTTTTCTTAGCTTTGCCATCAGAGTTAAGATAGTTCTATACTATGTTCTTACATCAATATCTAATTTGTAAGGATCTGAGGAAAAACATCTACTTTTTCCTGAAAGCTTTGTACTAGGGTCAAGAATATCTGGAAGTAGAAATCCTGGATGGAATTGGTAAATATCGTCATTTGCTATTAATGACTTACATTTCTTAATTGTTTTGAGGTCCTCAGTACTGTTCTAAGAGGTGGCCTCTTTGTATATTCTCAACATCTCTGCTTGGTGGAGACTATCATCTTTACCCCTTTTACAGATGAGCAAGAATCAAGAGTTAAAGTCACTAAATTACTTTTCCTGGAGACAGCATTCAAACCTGCACAGTATGTACACAACCTGTGTACATAAGCATTAATACCATTTGGAGTTGAGGTTAATTTGCATGGGTGAGCAGTTGATAAGATCTTGTGGAATGAATACTTAAAAACAACAACAACAACAATAAAACTTTCAGAAAGCAATTCTAATATTGTATCTAGCACAAGAAGGGTGTTGTAGGGTTTGTGTTTTTAGCTTCAGGATTCAAATAATGGCACTCACTGTATATTAAGCCTTAGGGTATGATTGGGTTTGGCCAAAGATGTTTATTAGTTCTTCATAAGATAATATAGTTTTTCTTAGCCAATTTAATCCAAGGATTCTACTTTTTAAAAACTTTAAATATATTTATCAAAATCAGATGGGTAAATATTAGGCAACTCTTCTTGTGTAGTTACTTTGAAGTCATCATCTTTCAAATTTGTGGTCATTGAACTCCTAGAATTGCTGAGGAAATTGGAATATGTTCCTGTACACGTTTTATAAAGAATGAAACAATATGGTATCAGAGATGGCCTACAGTCTTTATATTAGAATTAACTCATATTGAAGATAGTTTAAGTCATTTTATTGTTGACAAACTCAAGTGTTGTTTGTCTATCATGTAGGCTTTTGAAAAAATATTTTAAAGATATTTTTAAACTTATAATAAATATCTTAGAAATTAAAGATACTTGACATAAAAGTTGTTTTTCCTAAAGGAAAAAAGCTTACTATTCTGAATAAGTAAATGAAAGTATAATGGTGTGTGTGAAGTAAAGCAATTTAAAATACCCCCTACTGACTTCAAATGCCTTACCGCAGGCACAGCAGAAATCATGATGACTTTGATTTGTTTGGTCAAATGATTAGCAGGCAATGCTTAAAAGATTTAAAACTTGGAAAATGTATTCACAGCAAAATAAAACTTGATATATACGCCAAGGTCTATTTAATTAGGGAGAAGAAACTCTGGAACGTTAAAAATTGTTTCCTTGTGATTACATTTCTTTTGAAGAGGGAGGTGAACTAAGATGAAGTCTAATATTTAAGCTTGGTTTTGGCCACTGACTGATTCCATGATTTATAATAAGTTTCTTCTCTGGAGAAGTGGAGGCAATGATGATTTTTCATGCCACAGATACCAAAGCAAGAGTTGAACATATTTAACTCTATTTGAACTCTGAGAAATTTGAATTCAAAGCACTTGTGGTTTGAGGTCAGTTGCTCTCTAGAGGAAAATAAATTTAGTGTGACAAAATAAAATCTGTTGAAAAAGTTTAAAGGCCTGGTTGTCAAGTAGTTTTTTCTTTCTAAAAACCATGTGGTCTTTGGTTTGGGTTGAAAAAAATTTGCTTTTCTTTAGCTTTGATCAAAAACATTTACATCCAGCTTTCCTTATGGAAATTGTAGTTTTAAAAATTAAGCAGAAAATAATCTGGCATGCCATGACCTATCTATTATCCAACATAAACATTTCATAAATTTTTGATGACTTTGAATCACATTCTAAATATAGTCACAGCTGCCTATAACCTGGGAAGCACCAATGCTTCATCCCAAACCGTATTCAGCCCTGAATTCTGACAGAAGTTCCCATCTTGAATCTTTACAGCAGTATTGAAAGAACGTTCATATTGTCCAACAAATTTTAAGATAATTCTCACAAATTCCATTAATATTTTAGTCTAAGTCTTTAAGAAAGGAAACCTAAATTGGCTACTTAGTTGTCTTTCAAAACAGTTAGTTAAACCTACTCATTTTATTTCTAGCATCTATTTTTAAATTTATGTCATTGACTCTGGTAATTCAATGGAGTCATAGGATCTGACCACTGCTTGAAACATTTCCTGTCAGTGTTTCTTTGAGTACTAGATGATTTCACATAATATTACTATCCATTGTAATTTTCAATCATCATTATAATGTAATTCAATAATTACAACTTAGGAGAGTATATTTATTTAAATATAAATGTAGTATTGGTATTGTTAATATCTGTAGAAAATTACTGTATGTGTGTATATGCACCTGTACGTGGTAATGAGACCCAGATATCCGGATGCAAATATACAAATGGTCTTAAGAGAACTGCCAACGTTGCCTATGGATCAAAAATATTTAGGAACCAGTATACCAATCCGAAGTGCTTTCATGAATTAACTTTCTCATTGTAATTTATAGTGTCATTTTAAATTTGTAATGTCTCACAGGTCAAGACTTACTTTGAGAATATTAATATATGTTATGAAGCATGGACAGGTTTCATCAAGATTAGAGATGTGAGCCACTTTCCACATAAAAATATAGAGGGTAAAGAAGAGTTGGACAAAGTTTACCTCTGAAAAATGACTTGTTTTCTTCCTTGGAAAATATACTTTTCATGGGAAACCAACTCCCTGCATGCAACATTGAAACTGGAAGTAAAAGAACTTGAAGCTCTTAGTTTTGTTGGTGTTTTCATCTTTATCTAATTCCCCTTAAGATCTCCACAAACCTACTCTTTGAAAATGCCAAAGCTTCAAACCAAGAAGACATTTGCATTGCACAATGTGAGGAGTTAAGATCTTATCTAATTTGGTTCTTTAGTCACTCCATGAAGCAAGTCCATATTCCTCTGAAACAGTTAACACTGAAAGGATCAAAAATTATGTCCTAAGAATTTTGTATTCAAAAAGAAATGTACTGTCTCTCAGAATGCATGAACTCATTTATAGAAGCAGTGAATGGAACTGGAATGTCAAATCACTTGAACCACTAGAAAATTAAATTCATGTTCTGGATGAAATTTTATAGCTGATAAAATATAGGTGGTCATCCTCGCTGACAGAGAGTAGTTTTGTGCATGTTGGAATTCAAAGCTAATATGAATGTATTAGACAGATATGACTGTATCATTTCATTCCAAATATATCATGTAGAAAAAAAAAGCAATGATACAGAAGCTTCTACAAGTTTCATCCTCTTTAGATAATTACCTTATTGCAAAAGTTGCAGTAATGAGCAAACTTCTTCTCAAAACATGGCAGGCAGTAATTTCCATTCTCTTTGGAGATCAAGGGCTTTGTGCCTATTGGCTGTAGGCAAAGCTCACACACAAAACAGGTTTCATGCCAGTAGTTTCCCTTAAACTCCATTTTGCGAGAACCTGTGAAATCCAAAAATAAGAACCTGTTAGTACTAGTCAGACATGGTTTTATTTTCTTTAGGTAAGTGTAGATCAAATTACTTAAAATACATATTTTAAACACCAAGTTGAAAAATGAATTGTCCTTTTATAAAAATTACATTCTGTCAGTTTCAGAAACATCCATCTGGGGAAAGAAAAGTTAATACAGTTCAGCCTTGATGACAATGAATTATTCTTTCACTGAAAACTCCTCCAAGGACTGCATAAGGCACAATTTAGAGATGTTAAAGTATTTTAAAGGGAGAATAGGAATGGCTGCACATGGTTTAGATAAATTGGGTCATTATAATAATTACAAGGATATTAGAAATGCCCAGGGTACAACCCCCGAGATTTATATTGTATAGTTATGGCCTCTAAAATTATTTGAATCCATAATAAGAAAATGTGTGTGTGTGTGTGTGTGTGTGTGTAAAAGAGAGAATGGGGGAGGAAAGAAGGGAAGGAAGGAGGAGAGAGAGAAAGAATTTCAGGTCTTATGCTGCTGTCCATAGAGAGAGAGTAAAGGACCAAAATATAATGAATTCATGCTTGTCAAAAGTGGAGTGATTTACATAGAGACTTGTCTTCCCTAAAAGAAACAATGAAGACAGATCCCTGAACCAGCTTGTGTAGAGTTACAACATGATAGTTGGTCCCAATCTCCTCTGGCAGATTTTTTTTTCCCCTTAGAACATTTGTTATGTCCAGGGCAATGTGTTTAAGTAGTGTTATTAACAAACAAACAAACAAACAACAACAACAACAAAACCCACCATTTATTCAGGTTCTGCTTGAAAATGTTATCTATGAATCAGTTTTTATTAAAATACACAGAACACTAATTTACCTGTTCAAGGATAATAAATGAACAACCTTTTTATTTTGTAAAGTACGTGAAGTGAGATCAAGAGAGGAAGAAAATTGTCTTTCTCAAACCCAAGGCTTTGTGAACTGCTGTAATAGGGCACATTGTGGCCCTTAATGAAAAACACTGCAGCTTTGGTTAGACACCAGTGCTCCCAGGAGATCTTACCAGGCATGATGGTCCTTTTGCATTTGAAGCACTTAGAGGAGCACTCATTAGAATAGCACTCTGTGCACAGCAGGCGCTCATCCTTGGCAGCAAAAGGCTTTTCCACCAGAGAGTGTTTGCATTTGGTGCACTTGAAGCATCCTTCATGCCAGTGCTTTTGTTTGTAACAAAGATCCTTTGAGACAGTAAATAAAAGTTAATTAAATGTGTTTGCAATAAAGGCCATTTTATAAGACAAAACTGAACACTCATGGGACTCTAGTACCAGTAGGTTGTTCTACTAGCTTGAGGGAAAGTTGTTATTGATACTGTTATCTATAGTGAAGAGACTGTGGAGTAATTATGAGCTACAGTCTGTGTGTTTCTTGGTTGGTCACTAAAGGAGCTGGAAAATACACTGACTTTCTGCTATTTTTTCCTTTTGCATAGTGCAAGAGATTTTTCAGGAATTGTTTTTAATTTTTAGATTGTAATATCCCATTACACGTTGAGATTTAACTAACTAAATAAGCATACAAATAATACCACCTAATAAAAGCAAAGTTAAGAAGATGATGAAGGAGAGAAAGAGAAAGAAGGAAGGAAGGAAGGAAGGAAGGAAGGAAGGAAGGAAGGAAGGAAGGAAGAAGATAATGGTGATCAATGAGCATTGCAGGAAGAATGGGTGGTATAAAGGGAGGTTTCCAAATCTTATGGGGTTTAGTGGAGCTGAGGTTGATTTTTAAGTTGGAAAGTATTAATTTTCCATCTTTACACCTTAACTATTTATATATTTATTTATACACTTGTTATTTCAGAAATAACTCAATATTTTAGCTGTGGGACTTTGGGGGAAATAGCTTAACTTTTTAAATGTTTATCATCCTAAAACACGAACTCACAAGACCATGTAAAGATTGAAGCACATGCTATATTTCACAGTAATAAGTGTCGTGACTGGAACTTCATTAGTGACAACTAATTAATCCTTATGTAAGTATATGGAAATGTAAAAATCCTTACATAAAGTATTAGGAAAATAGAGCTAAAAGTCAACACTAATGGAATCGAAGCATTTCGAAGCATTTGCTGCTTATAATCAGTTTTTATGTGAATTGAGGTGAGACTTACCTTGGAATCTGATTCAATTGGTTCTTTGCATTCCTCACAATAGTTAGAAAAGATACGATCATAACATGAAACACAGTATGGATTATCATCCTTTAGTACATACTTCTTCCCAAGAAGTGAGGCTGTGCAGTATTGACAATCAAATTGAGCAGTCGTCATTTTGGTTTGATCCTGTGAATAAGAAAATGATTCTTAAACACAAAAGTAAAATTCTGTTTATAAATGACAATACAGTATAAATCCAACACTTGAGTGAATTTCTATTTCTTCAGCACAAATCTACTGATTTAGGAAAATTATGCTTGTAGTCATGGTGACATTTTTTTTTTAATATTTATTTTTTAGTTTTTGGCGGACACAACATCTTTGTTTGTATGTGGTGCTGAGGATCGAACCCGGGCCGCATGCACGCCAGGCGAGCGCGCTACCGCTTGAGCCACATCCCCAGCCCCATGGTGACATTTGGAGTGATTTAGGAATGGCTACTCTTTCATCTTGGCAGTTCTTGTGTGTTTTCTGAGAAAAAAATAAAAACATCAAGCCAACAGGCAGATTGTAAAAAAAAAACATACTGTAGTAATCATGAGCTAATACGTACTTCAATAAGAATATAATGTGCGTTTACATAGGATGGCTTTACCTCAAGCATAATTCACATGACCTGTTGATAGGGTTTTTACAAACTGTCATCACTCCTTGTCTGGGAGAGTTCTGGAGGTGTGGAGGTGAAGTTTGATGTAGATGACAACAATCTTTTTGACTTAGACTTAAAGAGAAATTAATAAAAGTGCTTTGCCATTTTCTAGTCCATTTCCATTATCTAGTTCATTTATTTACTCCTTATTGGGTATCTAGTAAGGGCTCTGCACATTAATCCTAAGGTCTTCCTATACCATAACCCTCTGTTAGGATATCCTTACTTACCTGTGGATTCAAACACCTTAAATATGCCCACGACTCCCCAAACTGGTTTCTGCTAACTTTAATCTCCTTGACTTCACCATGCAAATGTCCCACACCAAGCTGACCAAAAATCTTCTCAGTAGGTAGCATTTAGTCCCAGCCCTAGGTCTTGGACTAGGTTCTAGCAAATATACAGATGTAGAATTGCAGGTAAAGCTTTTAATGGTAGAGAACAGCCATAGGCTTCTTCAAGACATAGGGTTAAATTAACTCATATTATGGTATGAATAAAAGCAGCAGCAGCATCTTCCACAATAAAAGCTCATGGAACACAAAGCCAGGGCTAGGATATGAATCCTAATTATTTTATAAATTAAAAAAAAAAACATTAAGAAACAGAATATGTAGATTTCAAAAGTTTTAAACTAGGCATTTAACATGAAAATTTCATTATTACCAAAAGCAGTAGCACTAATTTTCCTTTTGAAGATGGGATTTATAATTTCTGGATTTGCTGGGATATATTAGGATTCATGAATGTTTTCTAATTATCCAATCTAGAAACTTCTTAAAATTTTAGCAAAACTAGAAGATAGGTTAATTATAGTGGTGTTTTCTAAAATTATTTTTGGTGTTCATTTGTAGTTAGTACATTTTACATCTTATTCTCATAAATTTTGCCTCATTTTAATGAAGAAGTTCCCCCAGAGTGTCTTGCTGAATGCACATTGTCATTAGTTCTTTGAATGACAGTTTTACTACATTGTTCTTCACTATAAGTGGAGAAAAGAATGAGGATTAGGAACACGTGAGTCTTTTCCCAGGAAAGATGAGAATTCAGACTAGAAAGTCCCCAATGGGACATGGCCAAAATTATCTGCAAGGAACATTGAATTCCCTATTTGATTAATTCCACAGAAATGTCCCTTCCTAGTGAATACAAACACACTCAAAGGGCTACCAAGGGCTTGGAAACAGAAGGAAAATAGATTCTCTGGGAAATTCTTAAAATAAAACTTTTCTTCATATTCACAGTGATCAATGTTTATTCCAAAAGTGAGATAAGGTAAGTAGTTTTGACTTTCATTACTTAATATGGAACATGTCATTTTCATTATTAATATTTAATTTTAAATGTATAAAATAGCACCATGAGAATGGCCTCTCAGGGGTTGGGAACTACCAGACCCCTTCCATTTTGTAAGACATTTTGTGTATTACATGACAAAACAAACAAAAGAACCCCAAAGTGGTAGTATTTCAATGGTTTATTTCAAACAACACTTTAAGCACTACAGTGTCATAATGCCTGATCTCATTTAGTGATTAGGTCAGAATTCTAAATATAAGGCCATTTGGTCCTTCCTTTATCTCCATCCTAATATGCTTTGCTCCATAGGAAATTCTTAACAAAATGGAACACATGTCTTCATTTTTTTAAAAGGCAAAGATCACTTTTTATTCCATTCTGTTTTGTTACTGCAACATCAGGGAGTTGGGCAGGGTGAAAGCAGAATCAGGTCCACTACTCAAAACCTTGTAAATTTGCATTTATGGGACTGTACAGTGACAGCAGGCATTGGTTCATGTCAACAGTTATTGAATGTTTACTCAGTGGTATTGAACTCTTTGTCTTTAAGAAGTCTCTGTTCTCTTAGCTTCTGTATTACTTACCTTAATGATAGTGGATGGAATTGAGGAAGAGAACACACTGAATGTTTACTCTCTTCTTGGTGGAAAAAAAATGCACTAAGAAAATCAGTCCTCATTTTCATGTCATTTAACTATAGAGTTATACTTTCAAATAGAGTTTCTTAAAATTACAGGTGTCATAACTATATAAACATTATAACTGTAGGTGAACAAATTCTATTAGAATCATGTAGAATTCATAGGGAACTAAAAGAAAGTAAGGAGAGACTTCCCTAGGAAGACTTTAAGGAAATTAAACTATTGGAAATCTGATGGGAAGGAAGGAAGGAGGAAAGGGTAGAAAGGAGGAGGCAGGGAAGGAAGGAGGGAAGGAAGGAAGACATCACTCTCATTGTATCAAGGAAGAAGAAAGATAGTGGGAGAATGACATAGAATCTCATATGAAGCTGGATAATGGTAGTCTTGAGGTCAGATTCTCACCTGGGTATTTTAAGGATAAAGGAAGACTTTGAAACTTCAAAGCCTTTTAAAGCTCTTTGGACCTTTAATTGGGGAAGGGAGATAAAATGTTTTAATCAGCTTATTGCTGCTGTGACCAAAAGACCTGAGAAGAACAGTCTTAGAGGAGGAAGTTTATTTGGTGCTTGCTATTTCAGAGGTCTCAGTCCATAGATGACTGACTCTGTTGCTCTTGGCCTGAGCAGAATACCACTGTGGAATGGTGTAGAAGAGGAAAGCAACTCAGGACATGGAAATCAGGAAGCAGAGAAAGTGGGCTCCGCTCACCAGGGACAACATATAAACCCCAAAGGCATATTTCCAGTGACCTATCTCCTCCAACCATTCCCTACCTGCCTACAATTACCACCCAATTGGTTAGGTTACAACTCTCATAATCTAATCATTTCACTTCTGAATATTCTTGCATCATCTCACAGATGATCTTTGGGGGGAATCTCATATCCAAAACACAAGAGTATGATTTTTTTCCAACCAAGTCACTTTAAAAAAATATTTTTAGTTGTAGATGGACACAATATCCTTATTTATTTTTATGTGGTACTGAGGATTGAACCCAGTGCCTCATATGTATGAGGCAAGCACTCTACCATTGAGCTACAGCCCCAGCCCCTAAGTCATTTTTAAAATCCAATTATTTTCTAATTATCATTTTGCATTCTTTTTTCTTCTTTATCCCTAATGTAAACATTTTTAAGTACTCAGGGAATAACAGTATCTAGAAGGCAGGTCAAGACCTGTTTTTGATCATTACCTAACAGGTGAAGCTGTAGGAAAGAGGAGGAGGACTATGTAGTTTTTGTCTCAGGGATCTAAACGTTAATTTGTGAAGATCAGAATTTTTATCATATTGTTCATATGGTGGTTTTAGAAGATTGATTTAGAGATGCACTAATATATCAAAAGAACATGTGAGGAAAGAACAATTCAGAAATCAGCAAAAATAGACTTGGCTTTGTTTTTCCAGGTCCTTCCTTTGTATTTTTAGATTTCTACCTAAAAGAATGTGAGTTCATTGGCAATAGTTTCCATATCCAAGAATGTTGCTTAGGTATTATTTTTTAAACAAAACATCATTTTGTGTTGTTATATTTTATAGTGGGTTAATGCTAAGAAGGCTAATGCATGATAGGTCTGTCCACTTACATTTTTACTATGCTTTGCAGAATAGATTTCATAACTCAAGGGCATGTCAAGAAGAAGAGAGACAAGGACTAGATGCTGGGCTTTTTATCTTTAATATTCTTGCAAGGCACACACCATTCATTTATTCAAGTATTTGATGAACATGTAAAGTATATGTTATTTGCAAAGTAATCTGCTGGAAGCTGTGAAGGATGTAAAAATGCATTAGACTCACATCCCATCTCTAGAGAGTTTATAATATAGTAGGAAGAGTAGAACATTTTAATATATCACTAAAGTTAAAAAGTGATAAGGAGAAATGAAAAGTTATAAACATTTTGAGTTGTGTTTCTACCCATTAGAAGAATTTCTAAAATTTCTAAGGTGCACGCACCCGTATCCCAAACCAATAAATCAATTTTGGGAGGCAGAGATGAAAACTAAGAATCTTTTGGTTTTTAAGTGGTGTTTTACTGTTCAGTGAGGGTTGAAAACTACCAGTACAGAGGAGGGGAAGAACACTTATTTTTAGCTAGCAAAAATTCAGCAACAACCTGGAGAAATGGCATTTGAATACATTGTGAGGTAGATATTATGATGGGCCTTCCTGATCTTGGCTCTAACTCTGATTGTTAGAGATCGTAGGGCTAAAATCTTCTCCTGGATTTTCAGATTGAGTGAGTGCTTGGGAGGCAAATTTGACTCTATTAATTAGAAACACACGTGAAAATTGGAAGGTAGATGAGAAATCAAAGGTGTGTTCTTGCTGTTGCTTGTGCTCGTAAACTAGGTTCCATAATGTGAGTGGTTTCTACCCATTCATTATACCTGGAGTCAGTTTTACAGGGTTCCATGACTTGTATTTGGCTGTGAGAGACAGCTGTGGTACTGGTGTTGGAAGCAGCAATATCAACATTCAGATTCCCAACCTCTGAATCACAAGAAACAGATATTGAAGTGGGAAAGTATAGTCTCTACTACACTTGGATAGATATTGGAAACACTGAAATGCTATTTAACACTCTTGTTTCCTGAAAGTTGGGTACGGTATTAACTACCATATGTGTATAATCTTATATTAATCTTTACACTCATCCCTGAAGTATTTTACTATTATTCTAATTTGACAGATGAGAATCCACACTTAGGTCAAGATTATTTGACTGTTGAAAACACAGAATTCTAGGATTTAAAAACTACACCTGTTAAAACTGAGGCCCAGGATTTTTTTCTTCTTTTTTTCTTGCAGTACTGGGGATTGAAACCAGAAGTGTTCTACCACTGAGCTACATCCGCAGCCCTTTTTATTTCTATTTTCTATTTTGGACAGGGTCTCACTAAGTTGCAACTATTCTTGCCTCAGCCTCTAGAATAGTTGGAATTACAGCTGCAGGCTCATGATTAGCCAGTGCAAACCTTTCTCTTCTTGGAGATGTTGGGAAGGGTATTTGAGATGGAGTAACAGAATTAGGAAGGGCACTTATATTTGTAAATGTGAGACACACATGAACAATAATAATTAATTTATTCTAAGTGGTTCACAGAGCATGAGAAGGTAAGTGTTAGAGGACAAGTTTGAAAAGGTAGCAGGCACGGGCATCTATAGCTTAAGTTTCAATCTATAGTTAAATTTTGTCTGAGGACAAAATATAATCATTGATGATTTAAAATAGGTACATGGCTTGCTTTGAGCTGAAGTTATAAAAATTTAGCAGAAAGAGTCATCCTGGGATTTTACATAGGTTTCTCATAGGATCAGTGTGCCGCTAATAGGAGTTGGGAACATGGAAAGGAAACTAGTTGGGAGGCAAGATTAATTTAGATTAGGTACTTTAAAATTGGGGAACTGAACTAGAGGGGTATTGAGATGTATGTCCAAAAAATTAGGCTGGAGTGTCATATTAGAATAAGAAATTTAGCTGTTTTTCTTAGTTAAACTCCATAACAGTTGGTGAGATGCAATGGTATGACGTTGAAGGAAACCATCAAAGAAAGCTATAGCATAGACAAAGGTAAAAGATGGACTCATGAAAAAATGCATGTTATATTATAGACAAGAGATAAAGCAGATGAAGTAAAGAGTCACATGATATTGTGAAAGATGAAGGAAATAAGAACTTTGAGAATGGATATTAATGCCAATTAAGTGTCACCAGGAGGTAAATAGTGTCTTTAAAACAGCAGTTCAGTAAACATCAGCTGATGTCAGATTTCACAGGTATAAAGTACATGAGGAGGCCACATTTCTGACAATTCAGAAAACTGTTTATAGACAGTACTCCTAAGAATGAAAAACAAAATAAAATGCACTGCTAAACTGGCAGAAGAGTTAACAAAATTCTCAGAGGCTAAAAACAAAAGGAAAGTAGGAAGCTAGAAAGGTTAACAATCTCTATCTCCTTTAGGTGCATTCTGAGCCAAGATGATCTTGGTATTCAAATTTAAGAAATTCTACCAATTGAAGTTGAAAACCCTTAGGTTTCAGCTTAAAGACTTAGTCTAAAATGAAACTGGGTTGGTACTGTGATGGTATCTGGCATAAGCAGAAGAAATTCCTCTGTGAAAGAATGCCCCAGTCTAGCCAACCTGCTTCCAGTTCACACACATAAATTTTCATTGAACATGAGCTCACAATAACTAAAAGCAATGAAAAGAAGCAGAATGAGTAAAATCCATAAAAGAAAATAAATAAATAAAGCACCAGAAAAAAGTGATTCTGCATGAGAAATAAGACACAAAAATGTAAAATAATTATATTTAACATGTTCAAAGACATGAGTGAGTATTATACATAGAAAATTTCAGAATAAAAATGAGTAGGCAGATTTTCCAAAGAACCAATAAAAGTAGAAAATATTTAAAAATCATTAAAATAAAATTTAAACATTCAAATGCAGATTAAAATCAGTTAAAGGAAAACTTAATAAACTTAAGGATAAAATTAAAGAAATACTACAAAATATAGCACAGAGGGAAAAAGAAAAAATATAAAATAAATGCTGAAGGATCTGAAAGACAAAGTAAAGGGATTTGAACTAAGTCCTTACATAAGACAATAGAGAAAATAAAGACTATGTAAAGGCTGGAAATAGAATTGAACTACAAAAGCTTAATGAATGACAAAATGCCTAGATTCAGAAAGAAATACCTAGCTGATATCATGAAAGGAAACATTAGAATAAAGCTGCTACACTACAAAGACAGAGGATCTTAAAACATCCAAAGGGAGAAAGCATACTATGTTCAAATAATCATATTTTCAGATAACTTAACAGCAATAATGAAAGCCAGGAATAATGCTAAGAAAAATAGGTAAGTTCTAGACCTGCATACTCTGTGGAGCTGACTTAAAGAATATGATGAAACACAAACATATTTAGGGTGGCAAAAACTGTTTATCAGCAAAATATGCTCAGTAAAGGCAATTCTAAAGGTTGTTCTTAAAAAAAAAATAAAAAGGAAACTCTCCAAAGGAAGGTTGAAGAACATGATTGCAATAGAGAAAATAAGGAGGAAAAAAATTGGTTAACACGTAGTTGCATATAAAAATACTGGCAGTATAAAACAACTATCTTTAGAGTTTAAAGGACACAATATTTTACTTGGCAAAATAGCATGTAATGAGGAAAGAGTTGATTGTTTTTATATTATTTGGTAAGAAAATAAAATGAGTAATATTGGTCATTTTTCTTGTTAAATTTTTTTCATTTCTCATACAGAATCACTTTGTTTTTGGTGCTTTATTTATTTATTTTCTTTGGTGTATTTTGGTGTATTTATTTTGGTATATTTTACTGTTTATTTCCATTGCTTTTAGTTGTTCAATGAACATTTATATGTGTTAGGCACATTATGTTTTATATAGTTAGCTCTAAAAATAGAAATGGAAATAAGTGAAACAAAATCAACATTTCTTTTGGAAAAGAAAAGTATAACACTGGGATATCACAAAATAAGAAGATACATTTTAAATCTAAATAAAAAAATGTTAGGGAGGAAACTCTTCTCATAGAAGACAAAGATATTCCAATGATAATCCTAAAGTAAATAATCTTGCAACCAATCTTAGTTCAAATCCTAGGAAATTCTAATCAGCTTCAGCTAAGGTTTGGGCAGAAAGGTAAATAGTATTAACTGAGTACTGTGTGAAATCAGAAGTCAACTTAATTTGATATTATAGTGAACTCAGTGCAAACACCAAAAGATTATCTCCTTCCCTTAGGATGTGACAAATAAGGATTGCACCCTATGGGGAAAAGTCAGACAAAAATTGTATATGCATCTCCAATGTCTGGTAGGCAAAGCAAAACAGCACCTCATCCCCAACAACAACAATAAAATACTACCAGCAAGTGTGGTATATTGGTGTACTTGGGTGTGTGTGTGTGTGTGTGTGTGTGTGTGTGTGTGTGAGAGAGAGAGAGAGAGAGAGAGAGAGAGAGAGAGAGAGATTTTACAAGCTGCCTTTGTAACTTATACAGAAATACAGAAGTTCAAGAACAGCCAAATTCCAGATGAACAAGAAACAAGATGGGAATACTTTCAGAATCAGCCATCAATGCACAGTATGGTCTGAATACAGGGTTTGACATATTACTGCTACAAAATGGAGAGCTCAGCAACAAATCCATAATCTATCCATCCAGGGGACACAGTGATGGATGATGAGAGATAGGAATGTTTTTTCCAGTAAATGGTGTTAGGTTAACCATATTTCCATAGGAAAAAGATTGATACTAGATTAGTACTTCACATCATATATGAAAATAATTTACACTAGGTTATAGATCTCAAGGTTAAGAGATCTTTGAGAATATAGGCTGTTTCACAAACTTGTAGTATAAAAGATTTGTTAAACAGACAGAAAAAGGACTTGCCATATTGGGACTATTTAGTAGGTTAGACAAAATTAAAGAACCTGTGTTTTTCAAAACAAAGTTAAGAGTGAAAATGAGCTACAGATTCATAGAGGCTACTGCAAGTCATTAATCAACAAAGAGCTCATATCCAGAATACAAAGCAATAAGGAAGAAATGGACAACTGAATAAACATGCAAAAGACCTGAATAGATTCATAAAAGGAAAAACTAAATGGCTAAAATATGGACATATTCTCCATTAATAATCATTGAAAGATAATTAACAAGCTCCTCTATACAAAGTGAATATACAAATATGAATGCAATTACTAGAGACCACATTAGGAATAATGCACGAGCCATAGCAAGAAATGGTCTGAATACCCATTAAAGAAAAAATGGATAAGTAAATGGAAGAAGGGTCATACAACATATTGCCATATGGCGATGAAAGTAGATGACCTATGGATACCCTCCTCACTACAAAAGAACTTCACAATATTGAGTGGGAAAAGTTGGCTGCAGCAGAGTATGTACATATGAATGTCATTTATATAAAGTTCTGAATCAGCCAAAATTGATTATTAGTGATTATAAATACTGTGAAGGGTTTTTAAAAAAGTGTGTTGATATAAACAAAATACTTAGGATGCAATTTAAAAAGATCTAATTTCTTAAGTTAAAAAAGCATAGGGAAGTTGGACAGAGGATTTTGAAGATATCAGGAATGCTTGGTTCCTTAAACTAGATTGTTATTTCCTTTATTATACATATATATTCTTTTCTATGTATGTCATTTTTTAAAAAGCTTTTAAAAATTAACAGATGCCAAATCAGGAGAAATTGTATGTATTAAACCATCCTGTCATTTTGTTTTGTTATCATATAATAATCCAATGAACACATAGCACGCCTAGGAAAGGGTTTTGCATGATGATACTGGTCATGGAAGTTTCTAGTAGGGAAGATGTTGAGATGTTTGTTAACTGCATAGAAGAATCAAATGCTGAGGGAGATTGCAGATGCAAGGAAGAGGAAAGGGAGACAATGATGTTCTTTCTCCTCTCTCCTGTCTCCCCTTTCCTTTGTCCCATCTTCCCCTTCTCCCTTTCCCCTCTTTCTCTTTTCTCTCTCAATACTCAGTTAACATATAACAGTGCAAAGCAAAGACATAGTTCCAATATGAAAATTTTTAGTCAATGTGATATCAAGCAAATCAAGGACTACCTGTATGTGTCTTAATTACTTTCTGATCATAAACACAAGTTTATAAAATAAGAGAGCTTCTTTTGTCTTATAGTGTAGTTGAAATGTACTAGTCTATAAATTTCCAATAATGGATCTTTGCTGATATGCTTTTAAGGAATTTTATTTCTTTGTGTCATAGCTTTAGGGAGTTCAATTATCATATATTCTTTATTCTGAATGCCAATTATAAGTTACTATATTGATTTGATTAGTTCTTTTTTTGTTTCCAGTGGAGGTAATATACTATATAAAATAATCACATTGATCATGTTTCTTACAATAGAGGAAATGGTAGAGCAAATGCTATTTAAGATTACTTTTATCTCTAAAACATGATCTGTAAGTTTTATTAATAGATGCAAATAATGCCTTAACTATTACTTTTGCACATACGGAAAAGTGCACTGTTCTTCAATTTAAAGTCTTGTGGGCTTTTGTGGCTTAATTTTCATCTGCTGTTTCAAAGTAGCTTCACTTGTAAAAATATGCTGTGTTCATCTGGAAGTGCTGCATGGCTCTTCCAATTGCCCATTCTGGTCTTTCATTGATTCTGCAGATTTATTTTTGCTTTCCTTTAGGGATGAGCTTGAAAGGATTTAAATATAAATGTTGTAAGGAATATTAAAAATGCTGCTGGAAAATGTTAGTACAATATTTTGAAATCTGAAATTTGTCTGATTTACAAAACTTTGGAGATGGAGACTAGATGAAAAATCTTTAGCTATTCTGGGTCTTTTATTTTTCCAGATGAATTTCATTTTTCTAATTCTATGAGGAATGTCTTTGCGATTTTGATTGGAATTGCATTAAATCTGCATAGTGCTTTTGGTAGTATGGTCATTTTGACAATATTAATTCTGCCTATCCAAGAACAAGGGAGATCTTTCCATCTTCTAAGGTCTTCTTTAATTTCTTTCTTTAGTGTTCTCTAGTTTTTGTTGTAGAGTCTTTCACCTCTTTCATTAAGTTTATTCCCAAGTATTTTTTTTTTTTTGAGGCTATTGTAAATGAGGTAGTTTTCCTCGTTTCCATTTTGAGGATTTGTCACTGGTATACAGAAATGCATTTGATTTATGGGTGTTGATTTTTATATCCTGCTACATTGCTGAATTCATTTACTAATTCTAGAAGTTTTCTGGTGGAACTTTTTGGATCTTCTTGGTACAGAATAATATCATCAGCAAATAGTGCTAATTTGAGTTCTTATTTTCCTATGTGTATCCCTTTAATTTCTTTTGTCTAATTGCTCTGGCCAGTGTTTCAAGAACTATGTTAAATAGAAGTGGTGAAAGAAGTTTTTGAGGGAATGCCTTCAATTTTTCTCCATTTTGAATGATGTTGGACTGGAGCTTAGCATAGATAGCATTTATGATGTTGAGATATGTTCCTGTTACCCCTAATTTTTCTAGTGTTTTGAATATGAAGGGGTGCTGCATTTTGTCAAATGCTTTTTTTCTAATGTTTTCTCTGATATAAGGAGGCTGATTCATAGTGGGGTGTGGGGAGGGGGAGCATAGAAGGAATAGAGGAACTCTAGATAGGGCAGAGGGGTGGGAGGGGAAGGGAGGGGGTTAGAAATGTTGGTACAAGTATGAAGAGACAAATTGGTGTAAATATACTTTGTATACAACCAGAAATATGAAAAAATTGGGCTCTAATGTGTAATAAGAATTGTAATGCATTCTACTGTCATATATAAATTTAAAAATTAATTAAAAAATCTTAGTTTGAACACACTTAACTGGATTTACCTAGGTTGTTTTCTCATTTAGGATTTTAGTGAATATTGTTGCTGTAAGAGCAGGAAGGTGGCTGATGTCAAAGGCATTATTGAAGTCTCATTGACCAAGGTTGCTCTAAAAGGTGGCAGCTGTTCCTTCTCCTCTCTACTTGCACTCCTGCACATGTTCTTTGGGTACTCCATTCCATTCACCTCAGAAGCATCTCGTAAATCTTAGTTTAGTCCCTCTTCGCGTCTCTAATGGACCTACAGGCTTACACTGAACTAAAGATTTTATTAAACGCCTTACTGTATTGTGGAGAAACAAGCAAATGTCTATTACATGTCTGTATTCTCTGCTGATAAACCCAATTTCCCCTAGGAATCCTAGAACATCTTGCTCAATGCTTAAGAAAAATCTCAGATGAGCTGGTGATACACACCTGTAGTCTTGGCTACCAGAAAGGCCAAGGCAGAAGATTGAAAGTTTCAGGCCCAGCCTAGGCAATTTAGTGAGACCCTGTCCTAAAATAAAAATTAAAAAAGGACTAGTATGTAGCTTAGTGTTTGTGCACTTGCCTAACAAGTATGAAGCCCTGGGTTTAATTCCCAAGTATCCCCCCTCCCCCAAATCTTTCCCAGACTCATCATTTTCTTTCCCTTGTGAAAAAATTCTTAACAGCTTTTGTTTGACTTTAAAACAAAATCTAAACCCAATTATGTAGCACAGAGTACTTTTACTATATTCTCTACTCTCTTATGTTCTACATTTCCAGCCCTGCACTGTTCAACACCTGTGCTTTAGCAACTTTCAGTGACTTCCTCTTCTTCAAACACTCTATGGCCCTTTATGCCTTTCTACCATCACCCATGACTTTCCTTCTGTCTGTAATGCATTTCTCCTTGTTGCCCATCTACCTTGATGGATGTTTCTTTTCATCAATCAAGGTCCAGTTACAAATCCTTTTCTTTGTAGCACTTTCATATTTCCCAGGACACAGTAACTGCTCAGGGTTAAGTTGATCTTTTTTTTTTCTTTCTTTCTGTGTTTTGTTACAGTTGTTTAGTTCTATGTGTGTCTCTTTCACTGGATTGTTAGCTCTCAAGGGTGGAGGACATCACCTAATCACTTACTTTGTCTGTGTCTCTCAGGAGTTATAGCAGAATCTCAGTATAAGTTTTGCAGCTAAATAAATGAATGCACGGAAAACTTGAAGTCTAAGACCAGTAGTAATGATAGCATATATACAAAGGGGATTTTATTGATAGAATAAAAGATAAAGGCTTGAAAAGAAAAGAATTAAGAATTTGCATGCAGTGTGTTCACTGGAATATTGAATTAATTCACACATACTATACATGTGGCAGATATGTCAAAGAACTGAGAATAAATAGAGGACAGCAGGTAGAGCCTCAGTGTCTGCCAAGGTGCAAAGAGTTTCTTTACCATTCCTGGAGAGTGGCTGAAGAAGACAGCTCAAGTGCCCTTTGAACACCAACTGAAGAAGATAACTTAGAAAGCCTACAGATGTAGGCTGCTGATTGTTTAGTACTATTAATAGGGTTTTCTCTCAACTTGGGGCACCAAAGAGCTTCAATTAAACAGTTTTTGAAGTGCTTGATGAGACACTTCAATTCTCTGTTGAAAGTGGTATTGGCCTTCCCAGGTCTGTGCACAGGGCTATGGAACTACTGTGTCTTTACTGGATGACAAGGACAGTGTCCTCTGCGGTTCATGGTGGTAGCTCCAGTGTTTTTGATGTAATGAGTGGCCAAATTTGATAATATTTTGGGGAGTTAAATGAAATACATGAGGGAAATAAATCCTCCACATTTATTACTAGTCTGAATATGACAAGCCAGAGGGAATAAGTAGGTTTTGAGGAAGAAAAAAAAATTCACATACTTCAAATCTATGGAGGTGTTATAATAACTAGTAAATAGGGATCTACTTTTAGGTTTCCCTTTCTTCTTTTATTCTGTTTCTGAGGGTGAGGTGGAGTGGAGCTGTGTGTACCTCCTTATTTATTTTTTTTTGCTGATAACCAGAGACTGAGAAAAGTACTGAGCTAGAAATCAGAAGCTGCAGATTTTTGTCCCGGATGCTTCAGCACTTGCATACAATTTGCTCTGTTTTAGAAGCCAATTATCTTTTCTGGCCCTTATTTTTTTTAAGTATAAAATGAGAACAATATTAGCTGCTTGTGGGCCTACACCAGGATCAAGTGGGATGTAAGAATGGAAAAGCCATAGTGAATTGTCTATAGGAACACTCGGCTTAATGCAAAACGAGCAATTGTAACAGTTGTTCACATTTTGAAGAACGAGGCTATTTTCTTCCCACTTCAAATGCTACTTTTTAAAAACTCAACAAACAATCTTAAAAATAACTAAAGCCATAACTTCAGGCCATCAATCAAAAATAACCTAAAACAAGCATCATAGAATTGTGGTGGAATGTTTGATATTAGTCTCTAGGGATATACTTGCAAGTCCAGTTTGTTGGAAGCTCAATGTCTTGTGTGGAGAGGTCGAACACAAATTCTCCTGAGAGCTGATGAACTATTCTCCCATGAAATAAAAAAGCTGACTAGAGCTTTCCATCTGGTTAATTTGTTTTGTGGATACCAACAAAGAAAAAAAAAAAAACAGCACTTCACATGATTTTTTTTGGAGATAATGCTTTCAGAATCATGCAATTATGGTAGCTATTACTGAAAATAGAGGTAAATATAATTCCTAATAAGGCAGAAATGTAGAAATATTTTATCAAAACTTTGTTCTTAAAAAAAAAAAGTATGATTCTTTAAGGATGAACTGGCTTATCTAGATTTCTGCCTCTCCAGATCTAACTTCCTGCTGTTAAACCCATCGTTATGCTTGCCTCTCTTTTGATCCCAAAGGAACTAAGTCACTTCAAAGATATTGAGTCTGCCCTTCCACTCCCTGAAATCTTGTTCTGTCATTCCTGTGAAAGGTGTTTTGGAAAGGCAAATTCAGTCCTTATGTTTTCTTGGGGTTTTTCACAAGACTTGTTTGAGGATTTGATTTGGTGCATGGGTTTGGTATAGACAAGAATTGAACTCAAAGACATAATTTATCTAATAGTATTTCACACAGGCTCAGCACCTGGTAGAGATAGCATATGAATCTCCAAATCAGCTCTGTTTCCTAGAGATGGACCTTGAGGACACTACAGATCTAATACAAATGAGCAAGTATTCTCCTCTCTATGTCCCTTGGAATATTCAACAAGTACTCTAAATAGTTACTTGAAATTATTAATCATGACAGGAGTTTTGTTTTTGGTTTTCCGTTCTGTTTAGAGATTTCTTCATCATATTCAACTACTGCCAGAGCCTGGACACTAGGAGCTGTTTGTTCTTAGCAGTGCAGAGGGGGCTTCATTCATCTGGCTAATTAGCATTGATTTTACCTCCTTCCCAATGCATATATATTGACACATGCAAGGTGATCTAGCAGAGTGTGATCTGTCCATTGTGGAAACTAAGATTACTGAGGAAGATTCAAACCTTTAACCCAGGCCACATCTGTAACACACATTAATTAGCTGAAAAATTTCAGAGCTTACTATTTCGTGGTTAACATCACATAAAAGATTTGCCATGGTCTGGTGAAATGCTCATTATCAGAAAGAAAGATAATGTCTTTGTATAACTTTTTTCCACTCTTGAATTTAATTTCCTGAACTGTAGAGAGATTATGAATTTATCAATATAAGACCAAGATGGTTATTATTTTCTTGCATTCTTTCAGGTAAACAAATTTTCTTTAATAGCCAGTGATGGGAAAAAAATCAGTCCTTATGGAATTGAATCACCTTCAATGGATAATAGATATATTCAGTTTAAACAGTTGCTTGAGAGCAGTTTTGGTTAATAATCCTTCCTCCAGGAACTTAGAGGAACTTCGCAGAGCTATCTAATCACCACACTCTATTTGATTATCTTTACACTGTATAATCTTCAAAAAATAAAAGCATATGCTATTCATAATGTAGGAGAATTAACAAAAATATTTTCTATGATTTTCTTTAAACAAATATATTTTCAAATATAATGAACAGTTTCTACTCTGCTAATGTAAGGATATCATTGGAAACTGCCCAATAAAATGAAGAGTGTACTTAATTTATACCAATTTATAATGATAGATCAGATTAAATATTCTTTATCTAATAGAGCTATAAAACAGGTTTATAAAATCCATGATTTACATAAATGACAACTTCAGTTAAAAAAATTAGGAAGAACTTTCAGCCATTCAACTAAAAGCAATAAATAAGATTTCATGATCACATAATTCTTTCCTGAGCTTATACAAGACTAACTATATAATATATTGACTTTCATGTATCCTGACACTAGTGTGTATTAGATTCTGTTGGTTTATGATCTTCTTAAAATTCATAAAACTTAAGGATGAGAGAAGAGCTCATTTCTGGGCCTTCTGAAGTAAGAAGAGCCTATTAAGATGCTAGCCTTTTAATTCTAAGATGTATGAGGGCATATTCAGAAACTGTATTATTTGTAACATGCTTAATGAAAACCTTTCATGTTTCTCTTAAATATGTTTTGAATTTTACCTCATATTATAAATCTTTTGGAGCTTGGTATATCCCTTACCACCAAAATGCGTACTCACTCAGATCAACAATTATGTCTTCCTCTTTTCTGTACTCTAATTGGAGCCACCAGTACCCAACTCTTATTGAATAATCTCTGAAAATGTCTCAAGTAAAACTGATAGTAACTTGTAAAGGATCCCTACTTTATTGAAAGTGAATATGGCTCAAGTTCAAAAGCCATCTCCTGTCTTGGAATGTTCCATTGGGGGCAATGTCCTGGTTTCTTTTGTCTAAAAGGTGCTCCACATAAGAGCATAGTGAGCAGCCTTCCCTTGATTTCTAAGTCTCCAGATACATTGTTTTCTTTTTCTCCCAACAAGTCTCTGGGATACGTTGTTTCTTTTCCTCTAGATTTGGCAGGCCTCATCAAGGGATACCAGTATCTTATATCTTTGCAAGTCTACCAACAGTTTTGCTGATGGGTCTAGGTATAGAATATAGTTTCACCATCTCTTTACATCTTTTAAAAATCTGTTTCCAAAAACAGTGGTAATATGGAAAGTTATATTCCATGTATGTATAATATGTCAAAATACATCATATTGTCATGTATATCTAAAAAGAACAAATAAAAAAATAAAAACAGTGGTCATTGTAGCCTTTAGACTCTCATTAAGTCTGCAGAGGGCTGAGGGTGTAGTGGGACATTTTGATAACTGGAGTGCTCTCTTTGACCCTTTGCAGACCTAGGAAGGCCCCAACCTTGGCACTTTTCTGAGATCCAGCAGCCTATCTCCAAAGATCTGTCATAAGACACCACTTCTTATATTGTTGAAGTTTCAAATCTTCCTTCAAATTCTTAACTCTCAGTGAATAATTCTCATGATTTAGGGGGACTGGATCATAGTAATGCTTTATAAAACCACTCCATTATGAGATCCCACTAGGCATTTTGACAATACATATCTTGGCAAAATCCAAATGTATGTATGATTTTTAATTAGCTTGATTTAATGATTCCACATTATATTAATAAATCATGCCATCACTTTGTATTTGATAGGCAATTATTATTTATCAATTTATTTATTTTTTAATACTTATTTTGTAGTTGTAGTTGGACTCTATAATTTTATTTTATTTATTTTTATGTGGTGCTGAGGATAGAGCCCAGGACCTCACTAGTGCTAGGCTAGAGCTCTACCACTGAGACACAACCCCAGCCCTTATAAAATTATAACTAGGCATCTTTTGAATAAAAAACAAATACACGTATGGCAAAAACATGACATAATCAGCCTCACAAGGTAAACTTTTATAAATGATATTTGTAGATAATGCTTTAGAGCAAATGAGATAATACATATCAAACTATCTTAAAATTATTAGGAATTATAAAAATATGAACATAACTGAGGAAGAAAGTGTGTAGGAAATAATGGTAGATGGAAAACGACAAAAAAATTAAGACTATATTTAATTTGTTATTCTAATAGATATATAATGTTTAGTATTGATCAAAACCCAAGTTGACTTCCCCATCAACTTCATTTAATTTAAAAATACCTAGAGTTACTATTGAGGACACAAAAAATAGTGATGAAGAGACAGGGAAGGCAGTAGGATTTAGTTTTTACAGTGTAGCACACTTTGTACCTTTGAAATGTAGCAAATGTAGGGAATCACTATTTTAAAAAATTAAATCAAATCTTAATAAACATCTGTATACAGAGAATCTCCTGTTCTGGATCATAGAATGTAAGAACCAGAGAGAAATCAGTTTCAAGTCCTCATTTTACAGGGATAGAAACTAAGTTCCAAGAAGGTATTTGTACAACTAGTCTTTCTCTCCTGTTAGGAGCTCATCATCCAAATAAAGTTTTCTAAATATTAAATTTAAAAATCCCCACATTATAATCCAAATGAATTATATATAACAAGCTTCTATTTTTATTATGTTTGCAATGAGTGATCTATTTAGGATCAGGTTGTTAAATAAAAATAAAAGATTTTCTTTTAACATCAGCCAAAATTAGATGCCAGTTTAGTGACCCACTTAAAGACAATCTTAAATTTGTCATTATTTTGGTCATTGTGCTCAACTTTTTTCTAAGCTTTGCTCTTTATGAACTTATTTTTTCAAATAAAAGAAAGGAATTCTGTTCTGCAACGAATAGCTGTACAACTAACTAGCATTTTCCATTATAGTTTACTAAAAATTAAATTCCAAATATTGGAGAAAAGAGAAAGAGAAGGAGAAGTATAAGGAAGAGGGAGGAGGGGAGGAAAAAGGAAGAGCTGAGGGAGAATTGTAGGGAAACGCAGGGAAAAGGAATTCCCTGTGCAGATAAAGGTATTTAGCAATAAAGCCTCTTAGTGCTCAGTCATTTTGTTATTTTTTCTTTCCTTTAAAAAACACACCTCTGATCCAAACTCATCTTCACAGAACCACTAAATCCAGGAGCTGGGAGGGGTTTTTGAAATCCCTAGTTTGCTCTTTAGCTTTTTCTTTCCATCAAACAAACAAGAAAAACTGAGTTTGGAGGGGCATATTGATTTTTTGTTTTTTAAGCTGGCCCACTAGTAAGTATGCTCCAGCAAGAATTCAGGTTTCTCAGCATCTATTAGAAGCCATTTTTTTTGTTTGGTTTGGTTTTTCCATATGGAAATGGGCAAAAAGCTTGTTTGAAAAGACAGCTTTGCTTATTGCCATGTTTTTTGGAAAATAAACAAGAAGAGAGATGAAAGCCCTCTTATTTGCGTCTGTCACTCCATGTTTTAATTACTGTGCAGGTAACAGCTTCATACGCATAATAAGAGAGGTTCATTCTTGCCGGAAGCCAAGCTGCCTGTGGCTAAATGAAATGAAACAATTATCTTCAAAGGAAGTACAAATTCCCTCCAGCGTTGAAGAAAGCTCAAGTTTTACTTGTTTTTGTTTATTATAGTTATTATTAAATTACTATGGAGGTTGGAATGAAAAATCTAAAACAAAAGTTGGATCCTCACTTAAGAAAGTGAGGTAGTGATGTGTGCATATGAGATGTACGTGTGGTATGTATGGAGGGATGTTGGATTGGAGTTGGAAGGTGGAGACTGATATCTAATTTTTTCAGTATTTATACCTGAAACAAAATAATCTACCTCCTACCAAGGCAGAGCTGCGTCCTGTACTTTGGTGATAATATGAATCAATAATTACAATCTATTCTTTGAATAGTTTAAAATTTGTTGGTCATAGTGATGGTGGGGAAGATTATTCAATATTTAACACCAGCTTTAAGTTTTATCTGTTCTCAAAGATTTAGGCAAAGTTGCTTCTTAGCATGTGTCAAAAATGATTGTAGTGAAAGTACTTGCAGCCCTCATTCAGCAGTTGTATATTTAGTGCTTTGGAAACAGAACATGTTGATGATGATTTGGTTTTTTTGATAATTCTGTATATAAAAAAGGGGATGATCTGTTACCATTCCCATGGAAGCCAAATGTTCAGAGTATTAGTTGATAAATATTAGTTATGGTTTAGTATAATTTTAGATTCCATTCTAAACATTCCTTAACGTGAATTCTTAAGGCTATTCCCAAGGGTCACACAAACATAGCAGGGACCTTTCGGTTTTGCTCAGGGTTGTGTCCCTGGTGCCTGAAACAAAGCCTAGCGCAAACATGTGTTGAATGAATGTAGAATAAAGAAGTCAAGAGTTTCAGCTATAGAACAGCTTTACAACTAAATAGCCACTCCACTCCTGTTACAAAAGAAGCCAATCTGGAGACTTCAAATTATTTGATTTTGAATCATTCTGCTTTTGGTGACCTTCATTAATTCAATCTCTTAACATAGCACTGAAGACCTTTTGCACTTGGGCATTGTATGCAGTCTGTCTATCTCATATTTTAAAACAACAGTAACAAGCAGACCTCTAAGTACTGTACTTTCTTTGTGTAGATTCTGTTAAATCTCTTTAAGTGTTAACTTTGGCTCCCAATAGTGTTTGGCAATGAAGATAAGACCGGGTCAAAAAGCTCACATGCTGATCTCTCTCTCTCTCTCTCTCTCTCTCTCTCTCTCTCTCTCACACACACACACACACACACACACACACACACCATTTCTTTACTCCATCATTCTTCCTTTAGAACAGACCTTGGGCTCTACATTCTCACCTCTTTCCTGTTCAATAAAAAATGCAGGGGACATACTATGTTCACATTAGACTCGTGCTGTCTGTTATATTGCCAGCATATGATGAGCCCTCAGTAAATATCTGTGAATGAAAGGGAGTGAGAGATGAAAGGAAAGAGGTCTTGTGGAAATGTTGGAGGGATGCACAGGGTGCTCTGATAATTTCAGGAAACTTCTAGAAAACTCTAGGTAAAGCTTCTTCTAGTTTTGAGAAGAAGCCATTTACCTCTTTTCAAACTCTAGGCAAAACTTCTGCCTTGAAGGTTCAATAAAGAATAGACTCTCAGCTGGGCATGGTGGCGTTTGCTATAATCCCAGTGGCTGGGCAGGCTGAGGCAAGAGGATGGTGACTTCAAAGCCAGCAACTTAGGTGCTAAGCAACTCAGTGAGACCTTGTTTCTAAATAAAATACAAAATAGGGTTGGGGATGTGGTTTAGTGGTTGAGCGCCCCTGAGTTCAATCCCCGGCACTCCCCACCACCAACAAAGAATTGTATCTAAGAAAAAGTGTGTGCTGGGAGGGTTCCAAAGCAGAGGGCATTTCCCGGTTGTGGGAGGCAGTGGATTAGTGACAAGGGGCATGGACACCCGCAAATGACTGTCACTAGAATTACTACAGGGATCACACCTGGAAGGCAGCATCAGTCCATGCTTGGAAAACAGAAGGGTCACATTTAAGCTATTTTTACATGTGAGAACTTTAAAAGCTGCAAATACATTTAGCTTATTATTTTTTTCTTCTTAACCAACTGAAGATAACACTGCAAAGACAAAGCTCGGATGTATTCTATGAACTAAAAATTTCTCTGACCTGGTATTTCAACAATTTTCATGGATGACTTACATTTAAAATAGGCCAAGAATGTTTTCTTGAATTAAAAATCATATGAGAGAAACTCTCACTCCTACAGTTTCCCCTTTTTAGAAATTTCTCTCTTTGAAAGTATTCAAGGTAAAATACCTCCCTTTCCCGAGGCTCACTCATTCTTCTCCACCAGAATAGTCACTTTTACTGATAACTGAGCAAAGGGGCACATGTTCTTTCCCTCACTCTATTGGAAATGTCAATGCACATACCTCACATTTTGCTTCCCTGGAGGGAGTCCCCTGCAACTGTCCCACCTGGAGAAGAGACTGAGGTGCCCACTTCCTCACTCCCACTAGGAAGAGGCTCAACTATGCAATTTTTGTTTCCCTGTTCAGTTTTAACAATAATGAAACTGATAATAACATGATCCATATATAGTACCCTGTGTGTATTGCTCAATTGAGAATTCTGAAAGGAGATGTACATGATTAAGTGGAATTTAAAAATGTACTCATATATAACAATAATATATATATATATATATATATATATATACACACAAATATATAAAAATGTATATATAAACTTCTATTAACCAGAATATTAAATATTAAATTAAGAAGCATTACCTTTTTCTGATTATGCTAGTTATTTTAGTTTAAAAAGTAACTAACAAAACCAAGCTGAATGATTGAATAGCATTATTTGTAAATTCTTGAATCTTTCAAAAAACAAAACAAAAAAATCCCAAACACAACAATAAACATTCCAATTATCTCATCTGGAATAACTATTAATTCATATTTTTTTCTGTAAATTTAACTGGTTACCGATTTTTTTTTTTTTTAGATTACAGTTTATTACATTTTTAGATTTCAAGTATCAGTTTCCCAGGTAGAATTCTGTTAATGGCAGACATTTATTTCCATTAATTTTTCTCAGATCCTTCGGTGTCTAAGTAAATATTATCATAATTAAAGTACTGATATGAGTCAGGTGCAGTGATGCTTGCCTGTAATCCAGCGGTTCAGGAGGCCGAGGCAGAAGGATCTCAAATTCAAAAGCCAGCCTCAGCAAAAAAGCAAGGTGCTAAGCAATTAAGTGAGACCCTGTCTCTAAATAAAATACAAAATTGGGCTGGGGATGTGGCTCAGTGGTTGAGTGCACCTGAGTTCAATCCCTGGTACCCAAAAACAACCAACCAAACAACAAAAAACTAAAGTACTTGGGGCTGGGGATGTGGCTCAAGTGGTAACGTGCTTGCCTGGCAAGCGCGGGGTGCTGGGTTCGTAAAAATAAAATAAAGATGTGTGTCCTCTGAAAACTGAAAAATAAATAAAAAAATTCTCTCTCTCTTCTCTCTCTAAAAAAACAAACAAAACTAAAGTACTAATATTCATTTTAATAGGGATTTATGGTTTATAAAGTGCTTTTCTGTGTCTTTTCTACATCAGAGTATCTTAATAACTTATATTTAATATTGTTTTTAAGCATCTGTTGAAAGCTACTTACCTATTCTCAAAAACACATGAATATGCATATGTTCAACCTTGGAAGGTAGGGTTCTTGAAACCAGGCTCTAGGAGAGAGGTGAGGTCACTGTAGCCAAATGTAGGGCCAAATGTAGCCACTGCCTCCCTGTTTTTGAAAGGCCAGGGACCTAAACATAGCTTTTACATTTTTAAACAATAGAAAGTAATATCAAATGAATAATATATTTTTTAACACAGGCAATTACATAAATTTCAAATTTTGATGTCCATAAATAGAGTTCTATTGGAACTCTATTAGAGTTCTACAGCCACACTCATTCATCAGAGACAGTCTTTGACTACTTAGCAGCTATAGCAGTAGACATGCATAGTTCTGAAGCCTAAAATGTTTAATATGTGTCTTTACTGAAAATATTTGCTGACCTGTAATCTATAGTTAGTTTCAAAATATATATTGTGCTTTTAATTATATTTTGCTGGTGTTTGCTGAAGTATGTAGTAAGCTTTAATTAGAATTTACTAAATGACATTTAAAATACTAGAAGTCATTAACAATGGAGTTTGGAATAGTATTTAATGGAATGGTGAAATACTTAAAATATTGCTTTAAGTTAAAAAAAGTATGAAATAGAATAATCAGTGTGATCTCAATTACATATTTTTTTTAAAAGTAAAAAACAGGTTTAGAAGAAAATACACTCAAATGTTAAGCTTCTTGATTGAGGTTGTTGAGTTTTTTTGAGTTTTAATTTCCAATTCTTTCTAAATGATATGTTCTAATACATCACTTTGACAATAATGAAGATATCAAACAAAATTAAAGTTCAATTGTTCAATTCAAAAATTATTGGTCAAAGGTTAGAGTCTTCAGAGATTGTATAATTATAAAAATGTTCTAGGGGAAGAGATAATTAGGCTTAATGTATTATAAGACAAGGAATTATTTTTAAAAATTAAATCTTAATTTAGACACCACAACAGTTTGGTGTAAGATGATTTCATTTTTCCAAATGCAAATTATACCCATAAATCTGCTGATGAAGTGTTGATCTTTATGTGAAGAAAAATTCTTAGACAAAATTTGAGAGATTCTTATTTTATACTGAGACACATTTAGTTAAAATTTGTAATGGGCAACTCCTGTCCATAGGAGCCTCTTGGATGATAATTAGCACAATGTAATTTCATGATATGAGAAACTTGAACACCTTAACTGATTCTTCTATAGATCTATATTAATTTGATCTAATTGGTGAATAAGTGAATTAATATAGAAATGAAAAAATATGTGTGATTTTTTGGCTGTGTAAAACATGGTGAATAATTTGATATCTTGGCTAGTATGACTATTAGTACTTTAAAAAGTATTAGGTGTCATGTGACTGTCATGTTACTTAAATTATTTTATGAAGAATTTTAAGAGATTAGTAAGGAAACAAAAATCAAACTGGAAAACAAGAATCCCAGAAGCCCATTTCTCCACTCCACTTCTTTAGTGTTGTAATTGCAATGAAATTAGAAATAATATTAAAAAGCATATTCTTAAATAATGTGAGGGGAGAAATTTCAAAATAATAATGAAAACTATAACTAAGGATTTGCTGAGTTCTGTTCTGGCAAAATTAATAACCAATAAATAAATAAATAAATACAACCTCAAAACTTTGTTAAATATTAAAAGTTAGATATTCTAGTAGAGACAAAATTATAACAGAAGAATTTGAGAAGAAGGAAAAATAAACAGTTTTTTGTTACCCTAATATGGAGTGCTACCTGATGTTTTATTTAATCTTAAAGGCCTGGAAAGAAGTAACTTGCCCAAGTACACAGAGAACTCAGAACAGACCAGATTTCAAAACCTTGACTCTTCTAGATGCCATACTGCTGCTCTCACATTATGAGCCAGGCCTGTTCCTTTAATGAATTTAGGACTTGTTGTTGACATGCCCCTGCATCTTATGTGAACTAAAAATTCTTCTAGGTTTGAATTCACCTTCTCATCACCATATATCTAAATTTTCACACAAACTAATTACCCTGATAAAACAAGAAACCCAAATTATTCTCAGAGAAAAGTCATTTTGGTGCCATGCATAGTGTTTTCAGTCTCTTTCAGTATCCTTTGATAATAGCTGAATAAATGATGATATCTCATTTATATGTATGTGTGTGTGTGTGTGTATACACACACACACACACAGAGTTTTATTGTTACCCTAATATAAAGTAAATATACATCCAACTTGAATGTATATTTTAAATATATGGTTATGCATTTATTTTTTTTCCTATGGAGTCACAGACTAACGCAGAGGCAACATTGGGAAAGAAAGTCGACCTATTCTAAACCTTATTTCCCTTTTTTTTTTTTTTTTTAAAAAAAAGACCCAGATCTTAAAGATTTTTATTCTTGTCTCTATTTCTCATTTTATAGGTCTTTGAAAATGTGTGTTTAAAGTGCATTCATTGTTTATTGATCATCCATGACTTGCAAAGGAGTACGTAGGATGGTGGAAATTGAGTGGTAATTGTCACAGTCTCATGCTCTTCTCAGATACACAAAGGAATTAGATTACAATGTGTCCAATAGGGGCACATTGGTATTATTAGAGTGGAGCCAAATATATAACTCGATGGGAGGTGGTTGTATTACAAGGGACTTCAGCACCTAAGATAAGAGCTGAAAAGGTGAAAATAGTTGAGATGAGTTAGGTTGTATGCAGAGTGATTTGCAGAAAAATACCCAGGGAGGCCTGACAGAAAAGAAGCATTTGCCCTGTTCTTCATTTGCTGAAGATCATTCAGTGTGGCTGAAATGTTGTGTGTGTGTGTGTGTGTGTGTGTGTATGCCAAGTACTGAAAGATAAAAAACAGATGTAAAGGCTAAATTATTCAGTCTTGACGTGTAATAATAGTGACTAGCACTCGGTGCCAGGCATTATTATAAATAATTTTAAAATCAGTATATTCATTTGCTACACTGAACTTAAGGAAGAGGTACACCATTATGATCTCCATTTTATAGACAAAGAAAACCAGACACACAGAGGCTAAGTGTTGTCTCTAAGTTCTCTGAAGTTATAGGTGGCATAACTGTGATTTGAACTTCAGCCAGTCTGGCACAAAATAGCATATCCTAGATCCTTGCTTCTCAATGTTGTCCATGACATAATAGTTTCAACATCACCTGGGATCTTTCTTGTTAGGAACTCAAGAGCTCCGACACACACCCAGATTGACAAAACCAGAATCTGCATTTTAACAAAAACTGGGAAGTGGTTCTGAGCACCCTAAATTTTGATGGGATTTGGGACAATCCACTGTATTGCTTCTCTAAGAATGAGTTCCCTGAGAAGGAATTTGGGTACTATATAAATTTAGTATAGAGTGTACAGAGGAAGAGAGTGATTCTAGAGGCAGGAAGACCAGTTAAAGGACTTCTGTTAACCAAGTGAAAGAAGATGGCTGGGTGAAATAGGTGGCAGTAGTGACAAAGGAAGGAAGTAGGTGAATTTATGAGGTCACAATGGCACAAGTTGGATGTATATCTGGTACATGAATTAAGGAGAGAAGAAGTTAGTTTATCCACAATTTCTGGCTTGAGTGACTGGTTGGATGATGCATCATTTATTATATGAGGGTACAACTGAGGGGAGTAGAGAGAGGAAGAGAAGGAAATGATTAGTTTACCTTTAGATTACGATGATTGATGAATATTGAGAATATTGTGAGACACCCAAGTAGAGTTGTTTAGTCAGAGCCAAAGGGACAATGGAAAGAAACCATATAAATTATGCGGGCATTTTGTAAAGCATTCCAGGGCAAAACCTATGCTTGATTTTTTTTTTCTTTTTTCTTTTTTTTTTTTTTTTTTACTGGCTTGCCCTTAATGCTCCTTCCCACTATTGATCCTATCAGATTCTTAACGGGAACTATGAGACCAGTTTGGGCTGATGTAGATAGGTAAATGCTCAAGCTGGTCATCTGGAAAAGATTGAAGGTGTTTTGATGGGAAGAAGTCCTTTCCCTTTCCTCCCTTCTCCTTCTCTTCAAAGTCTCATATACAGTACGCAAAGGTAACAAGGAAAATTATGACAACCAGGGAGGAAATGTAATTATAAGAACAGGGAAATGCAAACTTATTTAACTGACATCTGATTCAGAACTTCCCTTGTGAGCCCTAGCATTTGGTTTTCATTTCAAAAAGGATCACATTTCCTAGACTGAAAACAAACAAAAAACCTAAAGCTTCTCTAAAATGTTATATATAGACAATTATTTTCAAAAAAAATTCTATGCTTGCCTAATAAGCCCAAATTAATCCAGCTTTACTCAAAATGTTATTGGCAAGTATAATAAACACAAGAAGTAAGCTTGTCAGTGAGGTGGTGTTACATTAAAAACACAAATCTGTTACTCTTGTTTAGGTAGAACAGCCCCAGAATTGGCATAATGCAGAACACATGCAGAAAACAGGCATCAAAGTTTTCCTTCCCCTTCAAGCAATTTTGGATCATGACTTCAGGCATATATCATAACACATATGCTAAGAAATATCTTCTATGATGCTTGCTTGCAATATCTGTGTTACATTTTTATCTATATACTTTGCTAGTAAAAGTACCTAAAAGTACCTAGTTTACACATGACAATATTGCAGATGTGAAACAATGGCTAACAGGATGTGAGGATTTTTTACATTTTATGTATAAGAATTACACATTTTATTAATGATTTCTTTTAGTTTTCACAGTTCTGAAATCCAAACTGACAGCTGCGAAGCTGCATTTGGTTTTCAAATGGATGACAGACACCAAAGAAAGCATCCCTAAAATAGCGAGAAAGAAAGCATAAGCACAAATGGGATGCATGCGTTCTACTTAAATAATGCTACCTCAGTTTCAAATAGAAGCCCTTTATACTGATGGGGTGCATTATATATCTGCATCAGTGGGACACAAATATTTTAATTAAATTTTAGGAAACCTAAGATCATGAATTGTTATATGCCTGTTTCTGGAAAGTAGGCAGATTTTTCTTGAAAATAACAAGAATCTCATTAACTCCTTTTGCTTAAAATCTGTGACTTTAAAATGTACTCAAGAAATATAAATTCAGTAATAAAATATCCTCAGTGATAATGTTATTCATTCAAATAAATTAAGCCAAATAAAACCCAGAATTTCCTCCCCTCCACCTTTTTAATTTTTTTAACCACAATGCCCATTTATGAAGATATTATAGAAACTCAGGAGGCACCTCCAGAGTTATTTGCCCCTCTGCTGCCTCATACTCACACCATCAAAATGAGAAGTCTCGACAGCTCAAGATATACAATTCAATAACTGTTAGTTCAAATGGTTAAGAAACTATAAGGTATGTACTTACTCACTAAAGAAAAGTTTTTTTCTGAAGTCACTGGAAAGTTTATAAAAAATCTCTCATCCTCACAAAAATTCAAGACGTCAAAACACAACGTAAATGAAACACAAAGAAAATAGGGGTTGAAAACTCACTTTTTCTTAAAGTAGCTTCTTCCTGTGACTTAAAAGAGCATTAAATGAGAATATATGATGATTTCGTTTCCCCTCAAATGCATACATCAACTCCAAAAGGAACAGAGAGAACACCAGCGCTGAGGATGCCTCCCAACTGCTGCTTCTTAAGTTTGTGGGAAAAAAAATAGGATCCCTGTATTTCCTCCAGGCCTTATGAGATGCACAAAGCTGACTCCTACTGGACTGAAAAATCACTCCTTGTCAATTTGTACTTAAAATTACAAGTAACCAATTCTCTGCAGGATATCCTTAAAGGGAAATTCTGCCAGGATTAGTATTTGAAATGCTTGGATGGGCTCCAAAAAGTTTAAAATATATGACATTCATTTGAACACTTATACACTTGAGAAATTTCCAAGGACTAGGCTAAATTGAGGACCTATAAAAATCCTCTGAAAAGATGACACATTTTCTGTTCCTTGATGAATCTGTATTATGGTTTCAAAATTAGGTGTTCCCCAAAAGCTCATGTATGAGATAACGTAGGAAAGTTTAGAGATGGAATGATTTGGTTATAAGAGATTTAACCTTATTAGTGCTTTAATCCCCTGAAAGGGGAAGGGATTAATGGAGTGTCTTGGGATGGGCCTTTGGGGTTTATATTTTGTTTTTGTTAAGTACCTTCCACCATGATATTATGCCTCATCTCAGGCCCCAGGGAATGGAGTTGGTCATTTATGGATTGAGATCCCTGAAACCAAGAGCTCCTAAATAAACTTTTGCATCTTTAATTGTTCTTGCTAGGTTTTTTGGTCACATCAATAAAAAAGCTGACTAAAATAATCTGGTTTGAGTTTTGTTTTCTGGTGGCTGTTAGAACTTTCCTTTTAGCTTAGAAATGGCTGAATCTTTTCTTTTGAACTATCTGGAAGACATATGTCTATGTTCTCACCTGTGGAATTGGTAGCTTGAAAGAGATGTCCTGGATTGTGGCCTCTATCACTTCTTTCTTGGGAAATTTGGGAACTTCGAACCTTGGCTTTGATTTGAATGTGAGGTAGTTGCCTGATTTCTGTACCTCCAGTGTGGACTTATGCCTATTTACTTGTGAGTTGGCAACTACTGTTATGTCATATCCATGTCTATATGACTTCATTTAAAGACAAACTCATCTGGTCTTTTGAAATCCTAAATTCAAAACATGAAAAGCAGTTGAAGATGTCAAGATCTGAATCTGAAGAAAGATTTGAAAAGTAAACTACCTCACATCAGGAAGAAGTTGGGATGACCAAGGAAATATTCCACCTTAATTCCATTTATTTCCAGATGAAAACTATGTTCTAAGTGCTAAAGCACATGTGAATATTCCCTGAGGTCAAACTCAGCTACTACACTAAAGAATTTAAGTTAGGGAAATGCAGGGCCAATTAGCACTATGCTTTGTTATCTACCTGACTTTGATGACTAAGACATTATGAAATGAAAACATGATTACCAATAAATTCTGATTTCATTAGTAACTTATCATCATCCAATGATGCCACTGCTAAATAGGCATTATTTTTCTCCTTTTGTAGGCAAGGAAGCAGTCAGAGATGTAAAATTTCCTATGTGTCCAGTAGTTATGGAGTCACTGTCCTGGTTTATACATATGCTTCCTCAGAGGGAAATCTACATTCACTGATTCAACTTTCGAACCTCCTCTTGTTCTTCTTGACTTACTGAAATTTGCCTTTCACTTGAACCACTCCACCAAACATCTTCATTAAGATCATAGACAATCTTAATAACCAGTATTGTCTTTAACCATATAAGATATTTCTCATCTTTGCCTATGTCTATTTCTTCTTGAAATTCTCTTCCCTTAGTTTCACTAAATTATGTTTCTAGTTTCCTCTATGCATTGTGAACTCACTTGTATGCATTGTGAACTATCTGTTGGTGCAGCAACTTGTGGTAGTGTTGGGGCATTTTTGTTGATGGTGTCATCGGTGGTATTGGCTTGGTGTGTCTTCCTCCCTTCTGCTTGTCATGGTAGTTCAGCTAAAATTTGGGGGCCAACAGAGGTGAGGCAAAGAACCTCACCTCCCCGCTGGTACAAAGACCTATCCACAGATGTGGCTGTATGCTGGACCAGTAGTCAATGACGGGTAAGATCCAATTGCAATGGTACCAACCTAAGACAGGAGGCTGACGCCTTGAGGCCAGCTCATCCTATGAAGGGTAAGGACCATATGTACCATTGGACAAACTAAGGCAGGCACAGTCCCTAAGCCACATGCTTGTTGTTTAAACAGAGAGGGGGAGATGTTGAGAGCCACAGCTGAAGGGGCCCCAGCAAACTTCCAGCTGCCAGCAAACTTCCAGCTGCCAGCACCAGCTGCCAACTGATGATTGGCTCACAGCGGCCCCAGCAAACTTCTAGCTGCCAACTGATTGGCTCCTCTGCGGTGATGCTCATTGGGCTGTTTCCCCACCCTTTCAGACCACAGAGCTGCTCATTGGGGGACTTTTTTTGGCTCCGCCCACACGACCCAGCCAATCGGCCTCAAGAGCAGGAGGAGTCGGGGAGGTTGAGAGGCTTGTGGGAAGCCAGTGGTGGCAGTTGGGCTCTGAAGGTTTTTCCTGAGGAGCTGTGTGGTTTGGTGTGTGTGTTCTAAAGATAAAGTTCGTTTCTTTTGACAAGTGGCTCCTGAATTGTGCCCAGCCAGACTGTGGCACTTACTACCCTCAGACTTCTCTTTCTTCCCCTCACTTTCCAGATCTTCATCTTCTGTTCAGTGTGCTCATCTCTGCACTCTCTATGGTGTTCCATATTAAACCTGCAAAACTGTATTCTCACATTCTCCATATCACCTCTGTTGGTTCTACTTTATTAAATGGCATCTCTCAAATTTGTCATTTTTACTGTCTACACATTTCTTACATAGCTTGTTGCATTAATCACAAAACAATTTGCATCTGCCTCAAGTCTATTTTTTCTCTACATCTAATGATGTAGAGCTATATTTATTTAAAAATATTTGTTTATTGAATTATAAAAATGTTTCTTGCAGAACATTAAATAAGAACTGAAAAAAATATGTAAAGAAAGTTTAAAATGTCAGAAAAACATAGCCAAAATATTTGCATATCTCTGAAGAATTTTATGTATGTGTATTTATGTTAACTATACAAAGAAGTGTTTGTGTGTTTAAGTAAAGGTTTACATATATATGTATACATATACCTATATATAGTTTTATACAATTATGAAATATTCAATTAAAAAATCACCACATTGTGTGTAATTATGGGGGATGAGGAATCTTTCCCCTTCCTAGGTTCATGGCTGAGACCCCTATAACAAAAGATAGATTAATAAGTAAAAAGCATAAAAATTTACTTAAATTTTACATGACACAGTAGTCTTCAGTAATGAAGACTCAAGAACATTTTTGTATATTATGTCTAATGAAGAGTGAGTAGTTGTGAAGTATAATTGGATAAAAGGAGAGTATGAGCTAATGGTAATAAACTAGGGAAAACTTAGTAATTAAGGCCTGTTTGTCCAGATTCTTCTTAATGTTCCTCTTTAGAGATAAGGATATACCTTTTCTCAAGATACAGAGAGGGTATCTCTTGAATGAGAGTCTTATGACCTGCTTTAGGAGAGAAGGGTGGGAGAAGGTGAGAGAACCTCCAGATGCCATATTTTGGGGTAGGGAATCCTATCATTTTTCACTTACTATGATTTTCCAAATCAATAAAACATTATAAATTTTGAAGTGATATGATGAACAGTTGCAATATAATGAAATAGTGCTCATTTTCTCCCCTTTTAGTTGTTTTCTTTAATACTAAAATTTATATTGAGCATTTATAAAATAAGGGCAGATTTAGTTAGGAAAAAGGCAAGAAAAATCTAGCATATTCACTTTAAGTTCATTTACATTTATTAGGTATTATTTAAGCAACTGTTATTTTCTACACTAACCTTATGCCATGGCTTTAAGCACTTATCCAATATTATTTATATAATAGAGTTAGGTCAAGGGCTACAGATAGTAGGAAAAACAGTTTGACAAAGTGTTTTACTTCTTTATATAGAATAACAAAAAACATAAAAAGACAAACTTTGGGACTTTTGTTTCAGCCTGACTAGTTGGAAAAAAGATTTTCCTTTGATTGTTAGCATCTGAATAAACAAAAATATTTCAGTCAAGAAGACTGTTTCCTTTTATGGGAGACATTGTATGTACTCCTCTTCTAAGGGAGAATGAGAAAAAGGCTTGTGATTATTTAGTTCACATTTTCTCAGAAAACATTGATTTTACAAATAATGTATACATTTTAAAAGGTTTTGTTAATTTATCAAATTGCCTTCCAAAACAGAAGATCACTTCTATCTAATCACACACTGGCTAACTTACTTTTTTAATGGGTATGCATGCATGTGTTCAGGATAATGCTTAAACATTTTAGCTTACTACATAAGGCATTTCAGGATTCCCCTCTGGTCTTCATCTTACACTATACTTCCCCAGATTACTTTTCATATTTCTTCATCTTTAGGGCTCCCCAATGTCTCATTAGTCATGTCAATTTATATAATATTACTTCTGTACCGCTTTTGCCCAGAAGTACCTTCCTTCCCTATCTTCCATTTGTTTGAGGCTAATCCTACTTTTTCTTTCAGGACTCAGTTCTGGGGATGGTGTCACATCTTTTCTTTGAAAAAATTTGAATTTCATTTCTTTTCCATTGCATTGTCTTTTCACTTCTGTTCAAACGCTGCAACAGTTGATTCTTGCCGTTGACTTGAAAGTAAGTTATATTTTTAAAGTTTACATTGGCATTTCTATTATTAAGCTATCACACAAGATCCAGGAAATTACCGAGCCAAGATTTTAAATTCACCAAGTCCTCTCTTCCATCCCACCATTGATATAACCCTGTTTTTCCTGCTCATCAAAACAAACATCAAATGCTTATTACATTGAAAAGGAACAGAGATGCAATTAGAGGCAAGCGTGGCAAAACAAAAACACTAGAAATGTACAGAAATTTAATACATATTGAAAGTATTCCTTTTTATGGTGTAAGTGAAATAATTTTATTTCTTTTTTCCTGAAAGCCTCAAGTCAGGGTTTCTTTTTTTAGCTTCTATTTTTTCTTTCATTGCTTAGTATGGCCCTCAAGGCAGAGCAACTTGTGTTATTATAGGCCATAATAGCCACACCATAGTGTTCCCAGATTTTTAAGAAAATATATATCTGATAGAAATTTTATATATGTTTTTATTTCACATCCCATCTACACTGGAGAAATGTTACTGATTTTAATGAAAGAAAGCAAATTTCCATCCTCCTACCTTTACCCAGCTTTTTATAGAAAAAAAAAATCCCATTTGGGTCTGGCTTGAGTGACATTTTTGAAAAAGCAATACATTATTTTCTTCTTCTGTTTTTTTTGAGAGTAAATAATTCATGATCCAATGATTAATGCATAGGAGATCAGGGACAAAAAAAAAACAAAACAAAAACAAACAAACAAACAAAAAAAACTAGAGGTAAATGAGAATAACATATACGCTGCACTACCCTCCAGATCACTGTTGTCCCTTGACTTCATTCTTGATAATTTTCATTCTGATTAAAATATTTCTCTAAAACATTCAAGATGGCTTTACATTTAGGTTAATTATTACTTGTATTGTTTTAATATATAGTGTTCAGGTCTTTTTTCAAAATACACTGTGGTTGTGCTATTATGTATTACTGTGTATCTTTTAGATGGCCAAAGTGGTTTTCCTTTCACTCTTCAAAAACTCATGGGTCTGTAGATGGAACACACTAGAACACAAATATCTGGGGCATGTTTCCAATATCTCTATTGTAACTGCAATGATAGGGTTTGGCATATAAGAATATAACTACACATTTAATGAAATCTGGCTGAGAAGTGATTTTCTAAGACAAAATGGTTCATGAATGATGAACTTTCAATTACTAAAAGACACTGAGAACTATCGAAAATTTTTCTGTGTAAGAAAATTAAAATCAAATCCGCTAATTATAATCAGAATGAGAATTCAAAATATAAACACATCATACAGAATGCATCTATCTACTAATTTTAGTATTAATTTAAATAAAGGAAGATATATAATACCATAAAATCTAATAGAACAATAGGTAACTTTAAATATTCTTAACACTGCTCATTAAGATCATAGTGGATAGCCATTTAACAATTTTAACTTTATTGAAATTAGATCTTTACATACAAAATCACTTATATAATTTTATTTACAAAACAATAAAAATGTTCATTTTCTATGAAAAAATAACTGTTTTGACAAATGAAAAAAAATTTAATGCAAACAAGTTAATACAGAATGCATGTTTATTTGCTTCATTGTCTCTTCTACTTTATTTTCATAGATTAAGTCAGAATGATTTTATTTGCTTCATGGTCTCTTCTATTTATTTTCTATGATCTAGTTTAACATAAACAAGAATTACTTTGGTATCTGCTGAAACATAAATGATAAGGTCCTTAAATGCGGAGTTAAACAGGCTGAGTGTTCAATATTTTGGAAGTTGCATAAACAAAAATAAATTAAGACTCTGTAGTCACAGAGATTTGTCATTTTTCTTCTTTGCTCTTATGAAAACATATATTAGAACATTACCCATGGGAACACATTTTTAAATTTAGTGTTACAATCCTATCAACTTTAATAACAATGCTTAGAAATTACATTAATTTCACTCAGGATTAACACTTTTTCTAAAACAAAGTGGAGGTAGTCTGAATTTTGCATTTAAACATTTTAAAATATAAAGTTTCAAATGCCATAAATGGAATTATATAAAATAATATTTTTTCATATTTGGGATTTAATTTTCTATTATATTCAAAATTACTAAATTTTTTTAAATACTAAATTGTTGCTTAAAATTTGTTTGGTTGAAATGATTACTCCAAGGAATAATGTTAATTACTTTTAAATCACAATCTTTACAAAACAAAAATATTTAATTTTTATAAGTTTTCTATTATTGGAAAAAAAAAGGTTCCAATGATTTAAATGCATTTATAGATCCTCTCACTGCTAAAAAAAGCAGCTTAACAATTTGTCACATAAATACTTCCAAAGAATTAGATGTTAAAGCATCTACTGAAATAAAAAGCAAAATTTAGAAATGTAAACTGGATTAATCAAACAAAAATCTTTGTATTAAATTTTTAGTTATTCCAATATAAATGTGACATATCTATAAGCAGTCAATTTCATGTTTTCTCTCACTCTTCTCAGCAGCCTGTTTGGTAACAGAGCATAGCAATGTATAGGCTTCTCTGGTGTTCCCACCTGTAAAGGCATCCCAGAAGCCCCTGCAAACTTTTACGTGGAAGGCTCTTACTAGGCCCAAATTAGAGCAAGGACTTAGTAATAATATATATATATATATATATTATTCTGAAAATTCCTGTATTTTATTTTTGAAGCAACTCTATTAACTTAAAATAAAATGTGATTTATTTTTACTTTTGACACACTGAAGGCTTTATTTCCCTTTTCTTCTTTTTTAAAGTGACCACATTTTAAGTTTCTGCTTAAGTGAGTATAATAAATATAGATATCACTTAAAAAATCAAATAGCAAATGAATAAGTACTTTTCCAGAAAAAATCATTCTTCATTTACCATCTGGAATAAACCTAAAATGTATTTTTTTAGAATTATGTGAAAATAATTTTTATCTAAAAAGTTGCACATAGAATTTATGTGAAAAGAAAAACTTTCGAGAACCCAGTTTTACAAAAATTCACGTTTTACAAGATTTACATTTAATAGAACACTACTATTTTAATTGAATTGTGCGGGAGCGAGGGAGAGTTGCCACTGACTGTTTTTTGTGACTACTCACCTTTAAGTTTAAGTTTTGGGGAAAATGCTCACTATATAACAAAAGCAAACTAAGATCATTATTCTTCTGTCACTGATGATTTCCTGCATTTGAGAACAAGGTCCTTAATGGATGAAGAAAGCTCTTGAAGCTCTTTACGAGTAGCATTGGTGACATCCTGTTGTTCTTTGTCTAGTTCATCACTCATGGGATCATCTCCCTGCCCAGTCTTCTTTTGACTAACTAACTGTTTTACAACCAAACCTTGATACTTTACCAAAAGAGTATGCTGATCCTGTGAAGAAGAAGGAAAAGTTACAAACACAACTCAATTTTATGTGGAACTAAAGAAGTAGGATTTGTTTGACAATATGCATTGAAGGTCCTCAACTTTATGAAGCCCTGGTCATGTAAGTAGAAAGCTGAATCTAGCAAGGTCCCTGCTTTCAAGGAGTTTACAGCTTAGAGGAAATAAACCATGAACATAGATCAATTTAGTAAAAGCTGACTTAGCTAGTTTCTAACACCAAAGTACAAAGTGATAAGGAGATTTAAAGAAGCCAAATGACTTTTAGCTGAGGGGCGGGGTTTCTCAAAAGAATTTGTATAGGACAAGACTTTTGAACTAGACCTTGAAGGTAAGTTAATTGCTTTACAACCAAACCTTGATACTTTTATATTAAAAGAGTATGCTGATCCTATGATGAGAAAGGAGAAGGAAGGAGAAACTAAAATAGGAGATCTGACATTCTATATTTTTCCTGAAAGCTTAATTTTCAAATTCAGAACATTCTTTACATGGATCTTAAAGGATTCTGAAAAGTTCTTTCTTTCTTTCTTTATTTTTATGTGGTGCTGAGGATTGAACCCAGTGCCTCACCTGTGTGAGGCAAGTGCTCTACCACTGAGCCATAGCTCCAGCCCTGAAAAGTTCTTGAGCTATGTTAAATTAAAAACAATAAAACAAACAAATTCACTGTTTACATTCTTGGAAGCAAGCAGATGATATTAATATGTTGTGCCTGAGAGTTGACAATGATTTGTGTTTATTCACTCAAAATATTAAGAATTTGAAAGCTTGAAAATTTCAAATGTATTGAAAATGTTAATACCTCTGGAATTTTATTATTAAGAAAAGCAATGATCTGTGGGACACATCTTCCAGGTGCATGGAGCATGCTGTGGGTTGAGAACTGAAACAACAGGATTGATGTGAGGTGCAGAATAAGAGCAGGGTCTTCTGTGACTTTCAGCTGTTCAGCCAGTGCTTGTCGATGCTGGAATAGTATCTGTCTAAACAAGAATCAAATCATAAAAAGACATAATTTAATACTTTCTCACCAATCTCAATTTTTCCCCTCTGTATTCACTTTATCACTTTGTAGTTTAATGATCTAGTTCCATAATATTTTAAGAAATCCTTCAAATATGGGGTATATACACAACCAGCACCCTAACAGACATGGACAGACTAGCATACCAGAAAGTTACAGAAAAAACTCTATAGAGCAGAGATGTTTGAAATACACTTTCTGTTTTAAGCTGTTGGTGATCAAACAGAACTGCACTGATTTAAATAAGATTTCCTATAAGGAAGGTCCCAAAGCTCACAAAAAGTCCCAGGCTTAATCAACTCTGGGATTATGAGCTCTGTTACATTATTAAGAAGGTCAGATAGGAATACCTACCTATATCAAAACCTTGACATGCTTGAAGATATATAGTCATTTAGATACAGTTCTCTAGGCAAGGTTCAGACAGTAATAATTCAACTTTCAAATATGAAACAGCTCAATTTAAGAGTAACACAAATTAATTCAATGTTACCTTTCCCTTTTTTTGTCTCCCTTTTTCACCATAATATCACAAGTTTCTGCAGCAGAATCCAGAGAAGAAAGAAAGTCTTCTATGCTCTAAAAAGATAGTTAATAGCATAATTTGCTTTTATATATAGGTGTCTGAAGAAATATAGCCATTTAATACTGTTTTCTAATTTTACACCCTAAATACAATTTTTAAAAGGTCACTTTGGCATTAAATTAGAAATTTTGATTTAGAACTAAAAATGGTAAAATGTTCTCGGTTTTGTCTCCTTCCCCTCCTAAAGGTGTATCTGAGTATACAATTCTAGCTTTTATAGTTTACAGTTTTTATGATAAAATTCTACTTAAAGATTTTTATAACATAAGAGTTTAGCTGCAGTAACTAACTAGAATCAAATTTTACTTACTTTTTCATTCAGAGAGTTATGCAGTTTTGTTAGAGCTACTTTGGTTTCTTCTGACAATTTACTTAAAATTTTTTTTCTTACCTGTAGGGGGAAAATTTCTTTCAGTATTGTGCTTTCAACATGTAGTGAATATAAGATCAATGAAAACAAAAGAATAAAGTATATTTATTACTGTAACAGAATGCTGAGTGGAATTTATTTTGTTCTTGAATTTTACATCTGAAACTGGGAATAAAAATATGATTAAACATATTGTAAAATCAGAGAGCTAACCAGTAGTCAACAAAAAGGTAGATACAGTCCTACTCCTCCTACCTGCTCCCGTAATATAAGAAGGCTGGAAAGAAAGTCAATGCTATTGTGGGAAGTAGAGTAGTTAGTTGGTTAAGAGGCTCCTCCTTCCCTGGTGCCAGCTGAGAAGAGCCTCACTCACAAGGAACAGAGCTACCTATAGGATGGGGGCTGAGATCTTGTTCCATGGCTAGATTCTTTTTACGCTGTATGATATAAGGAATCTTTCAATACTTTTATCCACACATATTCATATTTGGTGAAGTTTGGTGGCATTCTTGGCCAAAGTCAGAGATAGCTCCTTCTAGTACAAAATTTCTGGAACAGGCCTACTGAAATGGCTTGACAGTAGGCCCTAAAGGGTACAGTATGTATAGGAAGTCAGGGGCAACTTAGTGCCTCCTTGTCCCACCTTATACTAAGCCTTCTATGGTTCTTTAAGGGCATGGAACAAGATCTTCTTTATTTCCTACAATAGAAGTTGGTACAGAAGCAATAGACATGGGACTGTCCAAACAGCTGGTGATTTGTTACTCAAGTTGAAGAAGGGAAGGGGCCTGGGGGCTGGAGGGAGAAAAAAATATACATTTGTTTGGGAAATGGTCCTTCCTATGAGGGGGAGTAATGTTAAACTAAATGTCATTCTAAGAACAACTCATGTAACCTCTGTGGCAACAACCACATTACTAGAGGCCATAAGCATTAGAATGATTTGGTTTGATCTAGTTCAAAGTAAGTTATATGCAGTCAATTACATGAAGATACATCCACCTCACTCATTTTCCTTAAATCTCCAAGCTTTTGTGAACCAAGAAGGATGAGGAAGAAGAGAGGAAAAGGAAGAGAAGGAGCAGTTGTCATTGTCATCTTCAGGACATTTTTCTTCCTCTAAGCAAATAGGAGACACAACTCTACAATTTATTACAATAAAGGAAGTCATATGTTTTTAAATTTAGTTCGAGATTAGTGTTAGAAAAGATCTGGAGTTAGTTTAAATATTGAAATGAGATGGTGTCATTAAATGAAAATTACTATAAAGTTATAGAAATTGATCAGAATATTATGTGACTTACAAGCCAACATGAAAATTGAAAATGTGACATAATGATTAGGAAAGTAAAAGCCTTGTTTATTCCAAAGTAATTATTATTAACTTTTAGTAGACTGGTTACATTACCAATCCTGCTAGCAACTATCTATACAACATTACTTGAACTAAAAGCCTTTTAGATGTTTTAGAAAAAATTCCTTCCTGTATTTTATTTTTCTTTTAAATTATTTCAAATGAGTGAATGTAAACTGCTCAGACTCAACACATCAGGAATGTGAAGAAGATCACTAACATACTTCACTTGTAATGGTTGCAGGATCATCTACTGCCATCATTAAATCTGAAGCTAGGAAGTTAAAAATGAGGTTGGTGATGTCAGTACACACTGTCTTCAGTAAGTGCTTAGTAAGAGCAGCCAGTGTATCATCTGGAAAAGAAAGGCACTTTATTAAAACTAACTTCCTCCCAGAATTATGAGAATCAATGAAAAAACAGTATTAAGTATACCTGCAAAAAACTTCATCCCTTTTTCAAATAACCTAATATTATTATATAGATTTGAAACCTCTTCTTGTAAATCCTTGATTGTGCGTTTTCTGCCAGTTCCAGAAGCAGAAGTTGAAGACATGAATACTGAACGTACCACCTCAAGATAGGTTTTATTAAGAGGTCTGTGCACAAGACAAATACAGTTAATTATAAAAATGTACTGAATTTAACTGATGTAAATAAGAACTATTATATCTACTCAAATAAGGCTTTAAAAAATCTATTTTTCCAAACTCATAAAATTAATTTGGAGAAGAGTTCATTAAAAATTTGTCTCCTAGCTCCAGGAATTGTAACTTAGATAAACTATTACACTTAAATTTTAAAGTTGTAAAAGTTATTGCTCTAAAGATTACAAGAATAATATATAATTATAATGCACCAATAAAAATATGGGGAAAATAAAGATGACAAGAACAACAGTAACAGTACACAAATCAAAATAGTTTTTTAATATTAATTTGGAGAAGAGTATACTATAAGTCTGTTCCCATTCTTAGGAATTACAACTTAACTATTTCACTTTTTTTTAAATATGTGAAAAACAAAATTCTGTAGTATATTTAAATGTAAAAATAGTTACTTAAATTAAAAAAATTCTCACTGCAAAAGCTACAATTATACATATAAAAAGTTCATGCACCAGACTCCTGGATTGTATTTATGGCAACTTATATATTGAGACTAACTTCAGGGATGACCAGGTTTGGTTAATGATGGTTATATATAACTTCCTTTACTCTTGCATGTAAAAAAAAGTCTGGCTCATTCAAAAGGCAATAGCAGTAGCTCAGTGGTAGAGTGCTTGCTTTGATTCTTAGTACCACATATAAATAAATAAAATAAAGGTCCATTGACAACTAAAAAAATATTTTTTTAAAAAGGCAATAGTATTTAAATTATTCTTTTTGAGACAATTTATTACTTATTTTCTCCTTCAAAATAAACAGTTTAAAAATTTTCTGTCAAATCAAACTAGAATACTGGTGTTTTCTTCCCTGACTACGATTTAAGACTGCAAGATTGGTGAATGAGGGCACATCTTCAAAGCTTCTCGGCTTTATTTCCCATACTACCTTGCCCAAAGAACTAACCAAAGGTCTGTGGTACTAACAGCTTCCCAAGACAAATAAAATACAGAGTTTGTTGGCTGGATTAAATGCTAATCTTTGAAAATACCTAAAATATATGCTTTCTGATCTTCATGAAAATTTTACTTAACAACTCACTGAATTGCTATCACAAAACAGAAACTGAAGAATGTTTTATACTTGCTTTACTAAATATTCAGCAAGTTCAGAAATGAACTCCTCAGGGGCATCTTGAATGTGTTTTCTTAAAAAATCTTCAATATCATCCTGGAACATAAAAGTGATCTCTGGCTTCTTCTTTGCTACAATAGACAGGAGCAATGGGGGAAAAAAATATCAACCAAAATTAAACATATAAGCAACCAAAAAGCAAATAAAGTCCCACTAATATACTTATTAAGATGGTAATTCATTCATTATCTATCAGAGACTTTGATATTAGTTATTATGTCAATAAGATAACTAATATCAAATATCTATAACTAATAAAAACAATAAGCTATGTAGTGGAATTTCTTTTATTATTTCTAATTTATTATTATATCTAATCATTTTATAATTGAATTTAAGTTATAGACTTTTCAGCTGGGTGTGGTAGTGCATACTTGTAGTCCCAGCTTCTTGGGAAGCTGAGGCAGGAAGATCTCAAGTTCAAGACCAGCCTGGGTAACACAGTAAGACCCCGTCTCAAAATAAAAAATAAGATGGGTAAAGGATGTAACTCAATGGTAGAGTGGCATCGGGCTCAATTCCCAGTACCTCACACGTGTGCACGCGTGCGCGCGCGCGCACACACACACACACACACACACACACACATACAGCTGTTTTCTACAAAAATGAAATGATTTTTCTTCCTCACTTGGCTGATGAAAATAGCTGGAAATCAAAACAATCAACAAGAGAGAAAATAATCTTTTGAGACAGGATATTTTGTTTAACAGTAGACACTGTGTAGAATTTTCTTCTTTATAAAAATAAATATTTTGTAATTTGCACAAGATCTTCAGGGAGTTTTTATAATCATATGAACCACAACTCCAGTAGAATTGTTTAAGCTGAATCAATTCATGTACAATTGTTCAAACTACCTTTTTGGAAAGACACAAACAGCATAATTTACAGCCATAATTTATTTTTTCTCTTAAAAAATAATTCTGTAATAAGGAAACGCAGGCAGTTAATGAAATCATAATAATTATAAATGTGGAAATGTTTTATCTACTCACTTACTTGTAAAAGTGTGGGTTGAAGACAAAGCTAACAATATTTCCAGTAGAAACTGTGAAAGTATAAAGTGATTATATCCAGCTAAATTAGGTTATTGGTTATATGAGTGGAGTATTAGCAATAAAAAATAAAACAACTCAAAATTCAATTTTCAATATGAATGAAGATCTAAACAGTTGAAATCACACTTTAGAGTAGCATCCTTCTTTTCTGAGAGCTGCTGTCTATCCCTGATGTTCATACTAAACAATCTATGAATTTCTGTGTGCATCTTGCATACCTTTTACAAATTATTAATTTCCTTTCAGGAATCTTTCATATTGAACTGATCTTAAATTTTAAGCTGAAAACCAAATTTTACTGTCCATTTCAGAGATTACAATACAATATTTTTCAAAAGCACTGAAATTACATTTGTTTTAGGTAGAATGATTTTACTACTTTAATAGCACCTCCCAATAATCTACACACACAAAAAAAGAATATCACATGCTTCATTTATTTACAATTACAGAATCAGAGAAGTATTTTTTAAATATCTCTTTACCTTCATTCCTAGCACATCTAGGCAATAGGGAAATTTATTTATCAGTGAGAAATTAAAACACATATAAGAGAGTCTTAATATTATTCAAAATAAGGATAGGTAACAGGAGTGGTTTCTACAAAGATATTTTTCTTAATTAACATTGTTTTATGCATGTCAAGAACAGTAGCTATTTCAACCTTCTTAGAATATTTTAAAGACAAATCTTAAGCTATTAAAAACAGAAGCACATTAATAGCTGCAGCCATGTCCTTTGCAATTTGCATTTCTCAGCTATAGTTCATAGGCAATAAATTCTGTGAAAAAGAAAAAATCTCAAATTATCATTTGAGGTTTGTTTTCAATTTTCTTTTTGCTGAGGATGAGGAGGAGAGTAGTAACATGGTTTCTTTAACAGAAAAAAATAAAAAATTATGCATACTTTTATTTAGAAAAACAACAATGTCTCTTGCAGACTTAATATTGCCAAACACTAACAACTCAAGGAAAAGAAAGATACACTTAATTAATTCTCCCCTTTAGACATAAGCAGTTAGATATTATTATAAAAATTATAAAAATTAAATATGCATAAAATGTCTGTATCAGCTTTCAACACTTTATCTTTTGCCTTTCAATGTCTTGAAGCATTTCCAAGAGTTCTTTTAATGGGATTTCTTTTGCCAATTTTACATTCTCTAAGAAATTTATATCCTTTTTGTCATAACCATTTTCTCTGTTTATATCAATAAGTTCGCCTTTACTGTTCCTTTTTTGTGTGTAGTTAGAGTCTCCTGAACAATGGCACTGTCAATACTCCCACAATCTGCCATTCCTTCTATTATTCCATTATACTTGGTTTCAATTTTATTTCCAGTGTCATTACTTTTCATTTCTGCACTTTCATCTTTATTATCCATTTTTTAAAAATGTCACATGGGTTTATCATTGGGAGACAAAGGCAAAACAACTATATGCTTTGTTGTTTGTGCATAAAGAATAATGGATGTACAGTAATCAACTACTGACAAACCTTAAAAATGAGTGATCATAATATGTATCTATTATTTTTTTAATTAAAAAAATATTTTTTTGGTACTGGGGATTAAGCTCAGGGTGCTTGACCACTAAGCCACATCCCTATCCCTGTTTTGTATTTTATTTAGAGACAGGATCTCACTGAGTTGCCCCACTTTTGCTGAGGCTAGCTTTGAGCTTTCGATTCTCCTGCCTCAGGCTCCTGAGCCACTGGAATTACAGGTATGTGCCACTGTGCCCAGCACATCTATTATTTATATAGTGATTCATGTCCTGAAGACCTAGCAGTAAAGTTTGTACTTGAATTCAACTACTAGCAGTTAATATATCAGGGTAATGTGGTAACTGAAAGTTAGGCTGTATTATTGGTGGGATGATATTTAACTAAATTGTGATTCCTGAAATTTGTCCCCAGTGAAACTATGCAAAGCAAGTACTTCCTATATAAGCATCATATTTATGAATGATATGAATATCAAGAAAATTTGTTAAAAAAAATCGTACATACACAAAGAAAGGATAAAAATACATACCAGTGTGAGATGACTGAGACTCATCATCACTGTCATCATCTTTTCTTCCTTTCTTCTTGTTTTTTTTAATTTTGTATTCTCTGGCGTTGCCCCATCCTCCTCCTCTCACACTTCCACTGCCCTCTGGTGGAAAATGAAGCTAGTTAGTATTATATAATGAAAATGACATGAGTTAGTATTAGAAAAATGATGACATGTATTGTTGTACTTAACTTCAGAGCAGAAAGACAATTAAAGTACATTTGATCAATAAAAAAAATAAAATATGAATCCTCTTGAATTTCGGCAACCTTCTCCTGCCTATTCTAAAAGCAGTTTCTTCCTCTTATGTTACTTCTGTAGCTATGTCTGATCTTTTCTTAGCTAAACCCATTCCTTCATATCTTCTTTTACCTCCAAAAGAAATGTGCTGCTGGGCATGGTGCTGCACATGTGTAATCCCAGCAGCGTGGGAGGCTGAGGCAGGAGGATCACAAGTTCAAAACCAGCCTCAGCAACAGTGAGGTGCTAAGGAACTCAGTGACCCTGTCTCTAAATAAAATTCAAAATAGGACTGGGGATGTGGCTCGGTAGTTGAGAACCCCTGAGTTCAATCCCTAGTACCCACCTCCCCCCCACCAAAGTGTTTTCATTTGTTCATCTCTGTTGTCACAGTATTATTAAAACCCCCTATTATGAAACTTCACAAATATAGCTATATTTGGTTTTGTTTTCTTGCTTGAAAGAGTATTATCCATCTTTAGGATACATCCTGACTCACTGACCACTCAACTCAATCGCAAATTTTTTGATAGCAAGGAGCACATCTCACTGTTTGTACTTTTTGGGATACAGAAATGTTTGAAATATTCTAGGTGCTCAATAAATGTTTACCATGATAGTTATGTAAAAAAAAATCATTACTGATCACAGTTTAAAGACTAAAAAAATAAAAATTATGAAGCAAACTGAAACACTTTCAAAAAAGTAAAAAAAAATAGATATTTACATTCAAATATCTATTCTACAAAATAGGATACTAATAATGGGTTATAAAATATTGTAACTATATTTCTTCATAATTTTTTTTTCAATAAACTATTGGGATTTCTATAAACTAATGATATATTTCTAAATTCTAAATAGAATTCCCTTAGATTTCATCATATCCAAGAATTGAGACTTCTATTAATTTACCTTTCCCTTGCTTTTATGATGGAAACATACTGTCTTCATAAGCACACATATAAAGTGAATGTGCTCTTTCATATTTGGCAATAAGTTTCTTATGGAAGGACATTTGTATTTGAGACATGATTTCACATACTATAATTAAACTATTGCAATATAATTCAATGAGATAAAAATCCATATGACCTTATATTCATAAAGAAAAAACAAACTAGTTATCCTGACATAATTCACCAGTTAATTAAGATGCATTTAAAATTATATATTTAAACAAAATAAAACGTGCATGGCTATGAATATTACTATGATATATTGAAGTAATTTACTATAGTTCTCTAGTTCTCCTGAAAGAATAGAGAGAAATTTCAAAAGACCATTGCAAGATTTTGATGAAAATGCTTTAGAAGAAGAAACTATCTCAACAAAGTAAAAGTGAATTCACATAGCAAAAATTTAGTTTTTATAAAGTATTTTTAATTTAGCTACATATTAATTAACGAAAAATACTGAATATCTTTTTTTTTTTTTTTTTTAG
>NW_025999842.1:17060617-17067198 GCF_001458135.2 Marmota marmota marmota | reverse complement strand
TTTTTTTTTTTTTTTTTTTTTTTTTTTAGTCTTGATATGGCATTAATAACTTTTTCCTAGGGAAAAAAGAATGGAAAATACATATCGCTTTTCAAATGCAAGTTACTAGTATATCAGTGCTACCTAGAATAATTTCCAGTGACTATAAATTTTTAAAAAGGAAATTAAAAAGACAATGACTCATTGGGAAATTCACTCATTCAATAAATATTTACAGATCATCTAAAATATGCCAACTGGTGCTCTAGGTACTAGAAATACAACCACTAACAGAGATAGACAATGTTCCCAAACAATAAAACATAACACAGTAATAAAATAAGGAAAGAAACTGGCAAGATAAACAGTGACTATGGCTACTATTTTTTAGGGGTTGTAGAAGCCTCTGAGGAAGACATTTAAAGTTGAGCTCTAAATGAAAAGAAGGAACCAGTTACTTGAAGTTCGGGACAGGGCATTACAGGTAGAGAGCAGCTAGTGTAAAGGCCTTGAACTGGGAATTTTGAGAATCAAAAAAAAAAAACCAAAAAACAAAACAAACAAAAAACCCTGGGCTGGAATACAGAGTGAGTGAGAAAACAGGAGTTGGGCACAATCATAAAATTTAGTCAGTTTTTTTTTTTTTTTTTACAAGAGAAAACAGAATATGCAATCACAAATAATCCATTAGCTTAAATAAATTTAATACATTAGTGAAAGATTTGGTTGATATGAGTAGTTAAAAGTGAATCAATCAGTAAAAGGTATTTCAAAAGGCCTAATAAATGCAAAGTTCACTGCAACAAATAAAAACTCATCTTTCAATCTTCTTTATTGATAATAATTTATTACCTGTTGCTTTCCTCCTGCGTTCATCTTTTTTATCCTTTTTATTTGTATTAACACTTTCTAGAATGGAAACTTGCTTCAGATCTTCTTCAGTGATTAAATGCACAGGATTATTTTTCATTTCCTGAAATTAAACAAATTTTTAATGGTCAAATATATATAGCATTTGAAAAGCATTAAGTAAAAGTTGCTTATATACTGTATAAATTATAAAGAACTATCAAGCTTTATTTCACAACTGCCATTCTGAGGCAATTTCTCCTTGTTAAAAATCAGTCTCTTCTGTTGTTCTTGGCTTTTTGTATGCATTACTAGACAAAATAATGAGAACGCCTATGTTATTGCCGAACTTATGGTTGGTCACTGAGCAACTCTCCTCAGCTGTTATTGGCTAATCTTACCATTGTTTATTGATACTCTCAAGTCCAGTACCACCTGGTTACTTGAGATTATAAGAAAGATAATGAAAATGACATTCCCTACCTATATAACCACACTAATTCACATAAATCTATTTTTTCCTCTGGATTCATTCTTGATTATCTCTGCTTTTTAAAAGTTGATGTTTACAACACGGAACTATTTATTTCTATGTGTAGAGATTTGTTCTTTCTTGTGGGAAAGGGTTCTATAATCTCTAGTGTCAAAAGTACATTTTCATGGTAAAAATGCTATAATTTCCTCTTTGGTTTTCTAAAGAAAAATGCTTAGAATGTTTACAGTTCATGTAATACAAATGCCTTTCTCGGAACCATTTTTTTTTGTGGTTAGACAGAATACTAAAAAAGTGATAATAATGTTTTAATTTTAGTTAATAATCATAAATAAAAATAATAATTTAATAAACTACAACAGACATTTATATGTATCCCTTTATATTTATCCTTAACATAGTAGGCATCATCATCTTTTCTTTGAAGATAAGGAAATTGGAGGTCTACTTGTCCAAAGTAATATACAGAATAAACATTTTTAAACTTAGGTTTCCTAATATCAAAGAGCTTAAAAGGAGTATAGAAAAATACAGATTACATATTTATTAAGCCTACGTGAATTTATTAGCAGTTTAAAATACAGGACTTGTTTTATCTACTCAAGCAAACTTTATAAAGAGATGGTGTTGTTAATTAGAAATATGAATTCAATAGTCATTAAGACAGACCTAGCATTGCCTCTTCTTCAAAATACTTTGATAGCAGTTGCTCTGTAAGACTAATCAATTTTGACAGAAAATTTCTATTCTCAGCTAGTTACCTATTTATATACTCTGGCTATGTAAAATTAACAAAGATCTGATAGATTTAAAAAATACATTTATTGTCCAGCACGGTGGTGCATGCCTGTAATCCCTGCGGCTCAGAAGGCTGAAGCAGGAGGCTCATTGAGTTTAAAGCCAGCCTCAGCAAAAGCAGGCTCAGTGAAACAGTTTCTAAATAAAATACAAAATAGGGCTGGGGATGTGGCTCAGTGGTTGAGTGCCCCTGAGTTCAACTGCTGGTACCATCCCCACCCCCCAAAAACACCATATATATATATATATATATATATATATATTTTGTGTGTGTACAGTACGAATACACTATACTTTTACATATCCACAGATATGTACAATTTATGTGATTTCAATTTGTAAAATTATTTTTCCAAGTTCTAATATATATTCTGATGAAACTAAAGAAAAAGAAATATGAATCTGTGAGAGGAAATAAAAAAGAATGATCTATTAAAGGGAAAATGATGTATAATTCAAAGTGTTCATTTTTGGGTAGACTGTTTATCCGATTTTTCAAAAGACATGACAGATGATTCTAATGTGAAAATACTGTTTAGAGAGATCAATGAAAGGAAACATGGTATACCTTTTCAGCTTTCTGGTGCATCAATTCACTGAATAACTCTGTACAGTCATTTATAAATTTTTCACTGACCACAACAGTGTCACTAAAGATTATAGCTGAAGCCTGTTTACTGAATGCTCTCATCACCTGCTGAAGCAATATGGCAGAATCTTCAACTGATAAAGAACTGGGAAGCAGAGGCTAGAATTACAAACAAAATAAATACAAAATGAAAATGCAATATAATACAGATAAACCATTTGTTCCATATATTATGTATATATAAATATATGTATTATATACACATTACAGTATGTATATGGTCTATGTGTATATATCATATATATAATTTTAATTTATTTATTATATGTATTATATGTATATTATTATACTTATAATATATACCCATATATTATGTATACACACATAATATATACACACTCTCTAGGTGGTTTCATAAAGTCCAGTGACTTTAGGAACAATATTTATACTGATAACTTCCCAAAATTATATTTCTGGTTTCAATACCACTTGGAGCTCTGGAATTATATATCTTACTTCCTACATCATTTCCTCACTTGTATGCCTAATAGGCATTTCAATAATGGTTCAAAACACCCAAACTTACAAGTCACACTCAGCTTCTCTCTCTTACAAATCCACAAAATATATGTCCTCTTAGCTTTTTCTACTATCTGAAATTGTCATTTTGATTAAACTTTCACCAATAAAAGTGTCCCTCCTGACAGCAGAAAAGTTGTTTGGCTGCCATACACCCAACAAGTAGAATGATGCCTCACATACAGAAAGTATTTCATAAATTTTGTTGCATGAATAGAAAATCTTGGGAACTTTCATATTCCAAATGGAATTCTGCTTTATAAAGAGGTTCTGACTCCTAACTTAAAAATAAAGAATTGACCTCTTATTTATCTTTACCTATATGTATCCTTTTAGCATAATGAAGGGCAGGTCAACATTGAACACTGAAGTAAAACACTATCAATGCCAGAGGCAGCTTATGTTAACATATTAGCAGAGATTAACAGATAAGAGATAAATAAATGCTACACAGTGCCTGATGACAGTGGTTGTTTAAGTGCATGGATAAGATGTGAAAAATCTCATTGATTTCTGTATCAGAATTGATATGAGTGTTATATTATTTACTTGTTTATTTTGAGATTCAGAAAACTCTGGATATCGATTATGGACATGTAAAAGGATATTCTTTATTTTAAAGGTTAGAAATACTTTAAGCTTAAAATAATTAAAATTATCTTTGTTGTAATAATGACTAATAAAATTGACCTTTAAAGCCAAGACTACCTTTATGTATCCTAATTTTTAAAATGGCTATCTACTAGTGAAACATGTGTCCTTGGCTTAAAGAAAAATTAAGGAAAAATAAAAAGATAAAACATACTGAAATATCAACCCATGTTCCAGAGCTGATGGCTTCCTCTACTGATGCTTCCACCTGATCCACAAGTCCTTGACCAACACAAGCTGCTTTCAAAAACAAGAGCTGTGTAGTCTTATATCTTTTCTTTATGTAGCTTACAGCATCTGGGATTCCAAGTCTGGACAAGGCATCAAATTCTGGAAATATATAACAAAGTTGGAAAGAACTGGAAATATATAACAAAGTTGGAAATCATTTACACCTTTTAGAAGTCATACAAAATGTTCCACCAATATCTATTCTTCAATCACAAAGGTACTGCATTTTACTATTTTTTAGGAATAAAACAGAAAAGAATTGCACCTTATTTCCTGCCTTATGAAAAATTTAAAACTAAAGATATGTGTACAGAAAGTGGTTCGAGTATCTTCCTGAATATCAGCTATGTCAACCCCTCTCCAATTGAAGGATCAAAGGAAGACATGAGGACTTCACAACAATGTGATCAAAAATGGGAGCAAAGGAGAAGGTATGATTTAAATTAAACTGGAATTAATTTTGCTTAATATATTTAAGAAACGGAATCTATTTTTCAAAATGTATCAGCAGACAACTTAGGACAAAGTAGTTCTTCAGTCTAATTTAAGTTAGAAAAAGATTTAACATAAAAATATACTTAAATATACAGACATTCTAGTTATTGAAGATTATCTACCTTCCTCACCACACAATCCCTATCCAGATAATCACACTTAGGAAAACTAGATATAACAAAGTTCTAATTCAATTCTGTGGTTGAAGAAGCTAAAAAGTTTGTCACAGAAGTCAAGTAAGCATAAATGAAGTCCATTATCCTAGGATATATTTAAACTGTTCATTATAGGTTTATTTATAGGTTTATTATTGAGAAATAATCTGTTATGTGGTTTGACTTGGGTTATAAAGCTGTTTTTTTAATGATATGATAGCAGAACCTGAGAAACAAAACTTAGAGTAACTTTGATGTTTCTGAAGTACTATATAACTGATACAAATGAACATTGTAAAGTGGACAGTCAATAAATATTTCTAAGATGCTGTAACTAAAAAACTGGACAGTTTCAGAGAATGTAAGATATAGTATAATTACTTTTATGAGTTTGAAATATTTGAAATTTTGTGTCATCAATATACCTAGAAGCTCAATAACAGTCAACAATAGCAAAGTACATACTAACTCCAGGGTTAGTATAAATACCCTCCAGAAATGTTTTAGCGTTAGAACAAAATTTTAGGTTTAAAGAAAATTTAAAAAGTTACCTAGATAACCATTCTGCCTGAAAAAAGAATCCACCCAAGTACTCTGTGTCCTGGAGTAGATGTCAGGGACAAACACAGCTTTGTCCTGTCTCCCACCAATTACAGTGCCTCGTAACCGTCCATTATTAACAAGTTCCTCGAGCACAGCTTAAAACAAACACATACAAATACAAATAAATCAGAACAGGTAAAATCTTAAAAATAGTAAAAAAAAAAAAAACCACTTTATCATTTCACAGTTAAACTATTCTTACCCTTTTAAAAACCAATTTGAAAGGTAAATAACAATATATTATACTTTAAATAAATAAAACTTTCCTGCCACTTACAGTTTAATACTCAGGTTGTAAATACAGGGAATTTTTGGTAACTAATATTAACATATTGAACTTTTTTATTTATTTAAAGAAAAAACTAAAATGCCATTATTTATTTCATGATTTGTTTTAAAGTGAATTATCACTTTGAAAATAGATAATATTCAACTGTTAGAGTTAGCTAGTTTAATTTCCTGATACTTAGAAAAATCAAGATAATGGAACATATTAGATCAGCAATATGAAATAAAGTTATAAAAATTTTAAATTAGTTATTACATTTACACTGTTTAAACAGAAAAACATTTCAACTATACATAAAAGAGAAGTAAGCATGCGTAAAAGGATGGATCTTGGAGTCAGACTTCCAAAGGCTAAACTTCAACTCTGACACCTATTAACTTATGACTTAATGTTCTTCTCTGTGAAATGGAACAATAACAATATCTGTCTCATAGGGCTGTAGTATTCTGCTTGAAACAGTAGCTGGCCTATAGTAAAGCAGTCAATATATATTAACTAAGTATCTTTACTACCACTACTGCCATCATAAGGACTGAGAGCAGTTTGAAAAAATGCATAGTGCTGCAATTAATACAAACTTATGCTTTTTATTTAAACAAGAAAATTTAACTAAATGTTTTGTTATTTTAACCATTAAAATCCTCTAAAAAAGATAAAAGAAGGCAGAAAGGAGCCATTTATAAATGAATTAGCCAGCTAATTAAAAGATGTCTGGCACAAAGGCTTATAAAAAATTATTGCCTTTAATATAAAAAAATTTACCAGGAACTGTGACCATCCACAGAGCAGGCCCAGCGGCCTGCTGAGGGGCAGAGCCGCCCCCCACCCCCAGCGCCTGCCAGGTAGGCGGAACGGTGACCACCGGCAGAA
>NW_025999842.1:17020638-17055192 GCF_001458135.2 Marmota marmota marmota | reverse complement strand
GGTAGAGAGAGAGGAGGGGAGGGGAGGGGAGAGGTGGGGAGGGGGGAGGGTGGAGGATGGGAAAGGCAGCGGAGCACAACAGACACTAGGATGGCAATTTGTAAATCAATGGATGTGTAACTGATGTGATTCTGCAATCTGTGTATGGGGTGAAGGTGGGAGTTCATAACCCACTTGAATCAAAGTGTCAAATATGATATGCCAAGAAATTTGTAACGTTTTGAACAACCCACAATAAAAAATTAAAAAAAAAAAAAAATTTAAATTTAAAATTCATATTCTGAAAAATACAGTGAAGATTTTTAATTCAATACTTGAATATCTTTTCCATTCATTTTAGATTTTCATATCTGCACAGATATCATCTGAATTGAAAGATTAAGTCACTGCTTTTAAAAAGTATTCCAGCCAATCATAAAAAGACCTCAAAAATGCATAAGAGTGTCACACACACACAAACAAAACAGACAATAGACCAAGATTAATTGGGAGATACTGTGTTGTTTGAATGCTAAAAATTTAGCCATATTTTTATTGCTATAAACTCTACAAAAATTTTGTTAGAGAAACCCTATTTACTTTTATATTTTAAAATATGAAAAACCATAGGAAACAAAGCAAAAATTATTCCCAATCCTACAATTTTAAATCTCTATATACAGTAGTCTGTATACATGTATATTTTCATTCATGTATAAATTTTCATTCCAATCCTCTAGTATTATCCAATACTAAATCTCTGGTAGATATAAAGATCAACACATATATGGAAACCGTTATATGGAAACCTTTTCAAACCATGAAATATTTTAGTAATATTGTTTTAAGATTAAAAAAATCAATATTATTAAGTTTTATATTAACAGTATATTCAGCAGCTATGGTGTGGATGCTGAATGTCTACCAAAGGTACATCTGTGGAGCAACTGGGAGATGGTGATGCCTTTAGGAAGTGGGGCCTAGTGGGAGGTGGTTAGGCCACTGGGATGGACCTTGAAGTGACTGTGGGATCGATCCTGCTTCTTCCTCTTTTTTGGTTCCTTGGCTCCTGATGTAAAAGGTTTTTCTATGCCACAGGCTCCCTGTAGTTGTCATCTGACATGTCATCAGAAGCTCAAAGCAATAAGTCTACCTGATATTGAACTGGAATATCCAAAACTATGAGCCAAAGTAAAGCTCTTCTCTTTATAAGTTAATTATTTCAGGTATTTTGTTATATTGATGGAAAGCTGACTACTACCACCAACTAACTTATAATTTAAACAAAACTCACAGTACAGAAGCTGCTCCTGAAATCCATATTTTGAAATCAAAGAATTCACTGCTGTAGGCCTGTAAAGAAATAAAAATAAGAAAATATTAATTATAGAGTTACTTAAGAATTAAAAAATAACTAGGAGAATTAGTGTTTATGAAAAACACCAATTAATTTAAATTTAAAAAGGCAAAAATTATATCACTTTTGAAATTCTTAATCAGAATTATGCAACTGAAATATCAGAGAAATCAATTCACTTTTATAATCCAAGATTGATTTATGTTCCCATCCCACAAAATGGGAACATGAAGTATGTTCCTTTACTGTATACACTGTATACACTCATCTCTCAGTATCCATGGGGAATTGGTTCTAGGACTGTCTCCTATCTATCTAAAATCCACAGATGTTCAAGTTTCATATAAAATGGTGTGGTATTTCCCTATAGCCTATGTATATACTTCTGCATATCTTAAATCATGTTTAGATTATTTATCATACATAACAGAAAGTAAAGGTGATGAAAATAGTTTTTCTATTGTACTGTTTATATAGTGATGATGAAGGAGAAAAAAATCTGTATAGGCTTAGTACAGACATACTTTTTTCCTTGAATATTTTCAATCTGTGATTAGTTGAATCCACAGATATAGAACCCACAGATGGGAGGAGCTGACTATATTTGTTTTACTTAATTCTGTGCTGTCCAGGAGGATTTTCCTCATTTGGGAGTACTGAACTGAATGTTATATGACTCCATTTTTGGAGAAAAATGAGATCATATTGTACGAATAATGTATGAATGATGTATCAGAATGATAACTCCTAGTGAATGAATGGGATTCATTTAAAAAGCTTTTCTTAAGAAAACAAAAACTACAACAAAACACTTATCAGTACTTTCTATAATGACTATGCATTTTTTCTAAGCTGTTTTAATGGGTTATAATGAACACATCATACAATCCACTCAACTTTTAGCATGTAATATATGGCTTTAATTCATGGAATTGTGCAACCACAACTATCCAGTTTTAGAACATCTCCATCATCTAAAAAGTTCTCTGATAGCTGTTTGTTGTTAATTCCTGCCGATACCTCTAGATCTAGATAATAACTTTTTCTGCTTCTGAAATTTGCCTTTCTAGACATTTAATATGGATAGAATTTTTATCTTCTTTTACTAAGAATGTTGTTAAGGTTCAACTATAATGAAGCATGCCAACAGAAGTCATTCCCTTTTATTGGTGAATAATAGCTATATAGATAGAACACATTTTGCATATATTGTCAGTTGATAGACATCTAAACTGTTTCCGGTTTGGGGCTATTATGAATAATGCTTCTATGAACCACACACACATTTTTTTTAAGTGAAGGAAACTGACAAAAGGATCTAGACTTTTTATTCAACTACAATTTTTTTTCCTATTTATTTTCAACCAGTATGTCTATTCTTCTGTTAAGGTTAGTCTGTTTTCATTTTTATGAATATAAGTGAAAGATTTTTAAGTAACTCCAACATTTTAATCCCTTAATGTTGATTACTTAGGATGTTGTAAATTTTTTTATGCTACAAACTGAGGAAAGCAGAAATAATTACCTGTTTAAAAATCTGTTTGGTGACTTTTACTAAATTATAATTTTACCAAATTATTAAGTGGACAAACTTATTTTAATTTGTTTTATACCAAATTTTCAGCCAAATTGCCTAGAAACCAAAAGCTAACTAGGTCCAGATGCCCTATGAATTTTGTTCTCCTCTATTTATTTTACAATAATCAATATAACCTTCCAATGTTTTATTTGTGTGTGTGTGTTTTCTGTTGTTTCTACTTAAACACATCCCTACAAGAAGCTGAGGATTCCAGAAAAGACTTTATTTTTAAATTTCTGAGTGCATAACATACTATAGGTGTTTGGTAAATATTGAATGGAGTTATAGAAAATTCCCAGTTTTTTTTTTTTTTTGATGAAACTGTGAGTTTTTATTTCAATTTGGAGTAGAATGTAGTTCAGCATATCTGTGTATCTCATTCTTATCACTAATTGCTTCATGTTTTGTTTTCTGGATACCTTTAATAATTATAAGCCCATATAAATATTTTCTTTGAAGTTAGGCCAGAAAAAATTGGGTATGTTCTTAATTTTAAGAGGTCACTATGAAGATATGGTGCATTATGTGAAATTGTCAGGAAAATTATCTAACAACATCTTTTCAGGATCAGAACTTGTTTTCTTATATCTACACATACAGAGAACATGTATCTGTACATACAGAGAAACTCAGGGGTACTCTGAAAAAAATAAAAGGTTATCTTGATAAAGATTAAAACAACTATTTAGTATTTTAGTAAAGGAAAAAATCAATGTACTTTTTAATAGGAAAAATAAGTTTTTAGTTATTGTTTCATAATTATATAATAAACACATAGGGCACAACAAAACTGAATTCTCCATTCTTATCAATCAGTTACCCGGTTCCTTTCTCCAGGAACAACTGGTAGCTTCTTATATTAGTAGGGATCCATGCATGGGCTGTTAGAGCCACGGAGGATAAAGAATATATCCATACATAGGAGGAAGCTGCAGTAGTAATGGGAAATCAGTCACATAAGGGAAATTAAATTAGTAAACATATTAAAGATAACAGATGTTAGGTTTCTCATGGTTGAATGAGGGTTTTACAAATATGGGAAAGGAGAAAACTAGAATGAAACTTATAGAGTTGGACTAGAATTGAAAGAATTAGTATGAATTCATTTTTTTTGATATACATATTTAAAAATACTAAAATATACATAGAGGGGTAAATACCCATGTGTAAGTATATCCCCTAGCTTGTCTACTGAGATGGCCTGAAAGCAATGTTGAGTAAATAAGTTATAAGCAATTAAGTGTCTAGATCCTTGGTTGCTAAATATTATTTTCTATTAGAAGGAACCAGGGCTGCTTGGAGAAATGGCTGATTCCAGGCTAGGGACAGAGAAATTATGTCTGAAAATGAACTAAAATTTAAAAATCCCTGTGAACCTGAAGCATCTTGTTCCCCAAATTATAGAAATACCCCACCCAGGAATGATGGGGACATGCCAAAATGACACAAAAGTAGCCCAAGGAGCCTACCATAAGTTAAATCAGGGCCAGTTTGAAAATGTAAATGATAATAAATTAAACTTTAATGAATAAATTAGGAAACCCTGAGTTCATAGTAATTGTAATAAATAGTTTGATGATAAATGGGATAAACTGCATGGTTCTAAATGGCCCTTCCCACAAATACTTATTAGTTACAAAGAAAAACCAGTAGCTTTGAAGAATCCTAACAGATATATATCTATAAAATGATTACAATATATTTATTAGTAATTGGAAAACTCTAAATTGCATGCCACCTGACAGAATTCTATTAAAAGAACACAGTGTCGTTTCTGTGATATTCCTGCCAAACATGGGAAACTCGAATATCCACACACATAAACTAAACAGCAGACAAGAAAAATTGAAAGTCCTACAAAATAATTGGCCCGTGATCCTCAAAAGTATCAAGATATTTTCAAACGTCATGAAAATCAAGGAAAGACCAAGTAAGTGTTGCAGATTGAAGGTAACTGAGGAAATAAAATAATTAAATGCAATATGTGATTCTTTTTCTATAAAAAATATTTCTGGAGCCATCATTAAACCATGAATGGGATCTGAAGACTAGATGTTAGTATGTGTCAATGTTAATTTAAAAAAATAAAAAGATTTTTTTGGTAGTTATAGATAGACAGAATTATTTGTTTATTTTTAGGTGGTGCTGAAGATTAAACCCAGTGCCTCACACATGCTACATGGACACTCTGCCACTGAACTACAGCCCCAGCCCATCAATGTTAATTTTATGATTTGGACGATTATATTATAGTTACATAGGATAATGTTCATTTTGTAGGAAAAACATACTATTGCATTTGTGGTAACAGAATGTCATTTCAGCAATTTCTTCACACACACACAAAAACCTCAAGTTTCAGGTTATTTAATATAAAAAAAAAGAGAGAATAAAATTATTCCATTAGATTACAAACTCTCCCTAACCTTCTAGTATTTTGTATCTCTGTGCAATTATGTGCTCAGTACTTACTGATTTGTTAAATGACCAAACAAACAAAAACCCAAAAACATAAAACCAAAAAAACCACAACAGCTATCACTTAAAAAATGTCTGGAGTTAAATATTACTACAAAGTCAGATGTAATCATTGATTTATTTTGCAGTACTGGGGATTCAATCCAGTGTTGCTCTATCACTGAGCTACATCCATATCCTTATTTATCTATTTTTTAATTTTGAAAAGAGGTCTGGCTAAATTGCCCAGGCTAGCCTCAAAGTTGAGATCCTCCTGTGTCAGTCTTCTATAGCCAGGATTACAGGCATGCACCACCGTGGGTAGCTTAGATTTAATTATATTGACATCACTGCTATGTAAGTTGTAGAAGCCAAGGAGGTCAGTTGAGAAGAAAAAGAAGGTAAGAAAGCTGTGAATAAATGCAGACATCAATTTCAAGAAGTTTCACTTTAAGGAAACTTAATACACAGGATGGAGTGAACTATGGGGTTCAGAGTCTGTTTTAAAATGGGAGAAATTTGGACATTTTAAAGGGACACAAAGCCACTGAAATGAAGCTGATGTCATAGGAGAGAGGAGATAAGTGAGAACATGTTTTATAAAATCTATAGTTTGTCACATAGATCCAAAATATCATAAATTCTTATTTTAGCAAAGTTAGTCATTTTGAAACTAATGTTATTCATTAGTATAGTAGAATTTTTTTCTGGTCCTGGGAATTGAACTCAGAGCCTCACACATGCGAGGCAAGCATTCTACCATTGAGCTACATCCCAGCCGTTAACAAGTTAACTTGGTAAAAAGAGTCCTAAAATTATCTACCCCATCTAAAGCCCAAGTCAGAAGAATGACATTTATGCTTAAAGTCACATGGTTATTATTTGATGCAGCTATAAGCCCCAATTCTTCTACCTTTGTTAATTGCATGGTCTTTCCATGATTCCAGGACGACCTTAATATACAGTTTTGCATAGCAGTTTTTAAACCACATTCTACAGATGTGCATCTGGGGGTATGATGGAGCAAACAGGAAAAAGAAGGGGATGTTGGTTGGAGAGAATTAGGCTGCATTCTGGACTTTGGTATCCCAACCCCATTTTACAGAAGTTCCCCTTCTATCGATGACCCTCAATGAAATTTTGCTTAAAACAAAACGAAACAAAAACCAACCAAACATTCAGTTGCTAGGAAAAGAAATGTAAACCATATCAAAAAAATGTATAAGTCTGCATATTTTAAAACATGCTCACCGGGTAATAGCACTGAATAATCCACGGATGCGTGCTTTATGTCGAGCAATAAAAGCTTCTGTGAAAATTACTCCTCTGTTATCAAGATCAATATGTCCATTGATAATTCTACCTAGTCTGTGAGTTAATGCCTGGGGGTAAAGATTTAAATTTTTATTAATTTGAATAAAATCACACATATACATTTTGTATACTCATGCTTACTGCATGCTGATGTTATATGAATGATGATTAAGAAATTTTAACAAGCTTAAATTACAAGATATATAAACTAAATGAAATTTCAGGATCTAGAAAAATACATTACCACATAGCAGAGTCAAGAAATAAGTCAAATTACTTTTATAATAAAAGGCTTGGTTATTGTATTAGCCCTTGTTTATAAAGTGTATTTCTAATATAATATTTCTCTATATAGGCAGTTTCCAACATAAACACAAGATATATGCATTGATATCAGAGAAGACCCTATCTGGAGCTTCAAACACTGAGAAAAATAAGTGTTATGCCAAGATTCTGCAATTTAGGAGAACCTAAGACCTGAAAAAAATGATTTTTTCTGGTACAAATATTAACAAAAGATTTAAACCTGAAGATGATTTGGTTTCTTGGTAATCTGTTTTCTAACAGAGAGAATATTTTCCCACAGCTATAATATACCTGGGATCAGATAAGTGCGAAATAAGCTTGGATATAGTTCACATCTCAAAATAAATTAAATCTGTAAGTCAGCTTGGCTGATACTTTTATGATACAAAAAATATTTTCAAACAACTTAATGAAGTTTTAGAATGCTGCCTGTGATATTCAGAATAATTAGAACTAAAAAATATTAAGAAACTGCATATTTCTAAGAGGTATTTAGGTGCACAGTTTGGTAAGAATTTGGATCTGGCCTGATATTTTAAAAAGTGTTTTAAAATTAGAATAAATAAATAAATTTTATAAAGTACAATTTTTAAAAAATATAATGTTTTTCTATGATTAACATGTATTTACTCATGTGAAATAGAACTTAGGATCCTGAAATGCTATACAGAAGTTATACTCTATTTTAAATGTAATTTGGGAAGTTGATTCTCTTAATGTGGAGAACAATCCTGTTTGTACTCCAAATTAATCTCATCATAGGGTCTTTTAAACCTTCTCACTGACAGGTCTTTAGCACTCACTTCAGCTTGAGCATCAGGAGGGCAGAGCCCACCTCTGTCCAATACATGCAGTGCTGGGCCCCAGAAAATGTTTGGTATATTTTGTAAGTTGAAGTTTCTTATTAAAGTGGTGTATAAAGTGCAATGTCTGTTACAACAGAGGCACTCAATAAATGATAGTTTTGTATACTGAAACATGGAAAAAGCCAAATCTCATTTTAGGTATACACCTCTGTTGTAACAGACATTGCACTTTATAGGTACATCTCATTGAAGCTTATGAAAAAGATATAATTATTCCCATTTTACATATAAGTAACTTGAAGCACAAGAGATTAGTTTTTCTAATGTAAAATAAATAAAAAGTGACACTAAAAGGTTTCAAATCAAGCTGTTTAACTCCAAAACATGTACTTTTTACTCTATCAAATGGATTTCCACAATTCTAAAATGTCAAACTACTTAAAAAAAAAAATAAGGAAATAGCATCTGTTTTCAGGTAGCAGTGTTACTATACTATAAATCAAGATATTTGATTTGAGTATTAACACAAGTACCTGAACATAAGATAATACGTGAGATTTCTTTGTTTTTCTTCCCATCATACTGACAGTTTAAAGAGGAATAATATAGATAACATTGTTTCACCTAATAATCAAAATTTGCCTATCCTGATAATGTTGCACACCAGATATAAGAGAGCCCTTCAGTTTATTCCTTTACTTATAGGGCTAGAAAAGGACTTGCCTGGATTGGCATAGAAGTAGCAGGATTAGGAACTTCTCTTCACTACTATAAAAAATGGTCCATACAGGTTATTGAGGATAGCCATGCTGATTTGGTATGGACTTTACAAAATCAATTGGATTCCCTGTATTCTGTAGGTTTGCAAAATCATCAGCACCTAGATCTTCTTACTGCAGGACAAGGTAGCCTCAACCTCTTCCTTGGGGAAAAATGTTGCTTCTATGTTAGTTAAGTCAGGAATAGTAAGGGATAAGAAAGCTAAAGAAACAAGCCGCTAACTTAGCAAACATCTCCTCTTCCCCTGGATGGGAGGGAGGACTCCTGACCTGGATTTGGACCCATATGATCCTTCATTCTCCTGATTATCTTATTTTTCTCCCTTCTTCCATGTTTCATTAATATTTTCCAGAGGTTTCTAACAGACATGTCTCTGATCTCCAGGGCCACCATGCTACAGCCTCTGGAAGATATCTTAGTGATGCCCCTGCTCAGCAAAGTAGCCAGATATGATGACATCATCCCAACTCACTATATCTTTTTTAGAGTCTAGAATGAAGGAAATGGAGACTTACTCAGGGAAAAAGGGGAGCTTAGGAATCTAGTCTCTCCTAATCACCCTTATCTGCCCAAAACCCCCTGCCGACCAAAATAAGCCCAGCAAAAGTAACTAACCAACTCCTCCCATGCCCTGCTAAACCCTATAAAACTCAGATCTGCTGTAGCCCATCACCATTTTCCCCCTTTAAAATGTGCTCCTCCACTGCTTAGTAAAGCATCACTGATCCATTAAAAAAAAAGATGATATCAAAAGACAGTGGCACTTCTGACACTTATGACAAGAAAATACTTTGCTGAACAGGCTGTCTTGTGTAATGTAATATATTTAGCAGCATCCCTTCCTTGCCTTTACCCACAGATGCCAGGAGTACCCCTTCTAACTTAAAATGTTTGATGGTTTTTCTAAAATGTAACTGGGATATGGAACTGTAGATATCCTGGTTAAAATTTCTATGCAGCTGATAAGAGAAGCATTAAATAAATTCATGCACTAAGTATAATTCTCTGTTTAAAATTATTTGTTAAAAAGATATATTACACCATTAAGAAAAAAATACCTGTGTCAGAAAGTTTCCAGGAAGGTCATAGGTTTTACACAGTTCTGATATGGTTACCTGACCACTTTCTTGCAATTTATCATTTACTTCTTCTGCTAACCGATCCAAATAGTTGCTAATATTGAAAAAACAAAATGAAAAACAATTAGAAATAATGTTTTTCTTTATTTTCTGAATCTTTTAGGCTTATTTTCTATTGGAATAAAGTATGTACCAAAAGTAATGAATAATGTATTGGTAATATGAATAATATTCATATTACCAATACATTATTCATATTAATTATTCATATTCTAAAATATTTTTTCTCATCAATGTAACTAAATGAACACAAGGTTACTCAATTGATAAATTTTGGGATTTTTTTCTTACATTGTAAAGTTTGTTATTCTTCATTAATATTTTTAGAATGAATGTGCTTCCAGAGTTAATATCATATAGCAAAAATTATAAAAGTTCCATTTTGTATTGCTTTTTATTTTCAAAGACAGAGGTTTATAGAAAAGCAGAAGCACATTCAAGGGAGAATGTGGGCTATCCCAAGAGTGAGAAACTACGGGGGTACAACAAAGAATATACATTCAAGGGAAAATTTGCTTGATCTCCAGAAGCTTTGCACTGCTTCAATAGAAACAAAATAAAACAAAACAAAAAGACACAGTTTATAGTATTTGCAACTACGTATTCCAAATAATTAAGCATTTACATTTTAAATGCAATGATATTTATAACAAAAATCAGCACTATAAGAGCTGTAAATAAAATGCCTAACTGGCTATAATTGGTCTAAATTTTAACAATATTTTAAAAAGAAAGAAAATAAATGCTCCTAGATAAAGTACTTACTCATCTATCAATTGTCCCAATACTAGCTGGACATGCTTTTCTGATTTAATAATGTCACCAATTCTATTCTCAATATGAATCAGGTCCACATTAATTACCTGGAAAATAAATAGAAATTCTACTAGTATAAGTATGTACTGTTTCTTAAGTTTGTTTTGGCCATACTGGGGATTGAACAGGGGTACTCTATTACTTAGCTACATTCCCAGTCCTTTTTTGAGACAAGGTCTTACTAAGTTGCTGAGGCTGGCCTCACATTTGCGATCCTCCTACCTTGCTGGGATTACAGTATGGTGCCACTATGCCTGGCTATTTGTCAGCTTTGAAATTATATATTTAGATATTTTTTTTAAAAAAATTACTTGAACAATTTTGAATTTATTTAAAATATTGTTAAAGGCTTCAAATAAAAAATGAATTTTTGCTTACTTATGTTCAGTTCTAAAGAATTCTATTTTTACTTGCTAAAAAATTTAATATAAATTAATATAATAAACAACAATTTTCATACAACAGACACCACTTCACACAAGATTGCCTAGCTTCTTATATATAATGCACTGCGTCAATCACATGTGTATTTATATTTTGAAAATATATTCTACTTCTTACTATTTCTCCATTACTTCCACATAATAAAGACAATAAATATAAAACTCATGATTTTTCTCCTGAAATGACATGAACTTTAAATTATATAAAATGGCAGCTACTGAGTTTATTAGGTAAAGAACAATCAAGTTGACCAAGGAAGAACCTATTAAATCAATTGAATATATCATAATTTATTTGATTTAATGTATCAGTGAGGGCTATGTAACTATTTTTTCACAAACATTATATAAAGTGCGATACCAGTATCAGTCAATGCTTTTAAAGACACTGAACAAATTCACAGGATTAAAAATTAAGAAATCAAGGCAAAAATTTTATAAATTTAAAATTTACCTGTTGCAGATCAACAATGTTTACTCGACCTTGAAAGAAAAGACATTCACTTATTTTAAATTATGTCTAAGTTCAAATCAGCTAAAAAGTGTACATTCTCATAGATTTAAGTTTTGAACAAAGTTTTTTCCTAAAGGACACAGAATCACAATTAATGTCTTTAAATGTAAACCATTTGCTAAGTGTTCATAGCTGAAATCAAAGGCAATAATTTGAATTTTTATTACATGAGGCTACATATAAGCATCCACTGATATACAAGTTAACTAGACTTACAGAAGGTACTGAACTCCCTTAAGAACTCAGAATTTATCTACCCTGACCAAAGAGATATTGACAACTAAATTAATTATTTTTAATAATATTTTTCTCAATTGTTTGAACCTGAAAGGTAGGTTTCTATTTACCAGCAAAAGAAAATTTACTAAATACCCCCAATTACAGGTCATATTTCATTAGCATTATGTAGGGAGATAAAAAACTAAACTAACACCAAGGTTATATTCTGTAAATATCCAATGAAGAGCTGCTTTCATAGTTGCTTGTATTTTAATCAAATTGTGTCCAATTTGCTCAGTAATTTTTCCAAATAAAAGACAAAGGAAAACTGTGTGTGAGTGTTTTATGCTAACCACAATAATAGCATTTCATATAATGTGATGGGTGAAACACTATATAATATTGAGTTACCTAGTTTGTATTACTTACAAAATAAATAATTTAAAAAATATGGTAATATAGACTTGTTTAGGAATCTCTGATCTTTTTAAAATCCTGTTTCAAAAATAATACTGATAACTGGCAGGTAAGTACCCTACTTTAGTTCATATAATAAATTAATAAATTACAAAAATAAATAGCCAACGAATTCACATATAATACATATAACTCAAAATAATAAGAATAGTATTTTGGAAAGTGATATTACTTGAGTTCATTTAGATTATATGATCATGTTTATGTGAACCCAGAAAAAACATTAAGCTTGACTACTAAGTTAACAATTAAGAAGGATGTCCTATAAGCTCCATATAATTTAGCACTTACGATTTAAAGATTTTTTTTTTCCTTCCAAAGGTCCAGGAGACAAAAATAAAACACTACAAAATTACTTACCGCCTCGGACATGTAGCTCATCTCTCATTTCTTTACTAATTTGGGCTGGAGTAATATATTCCTTTCCATCAAGTGTGTGAACTACTTCTAGTTGTTTCTGAGCAATCAGTTTATTCACAATCTCGATGCAGTTCCGTTCTGACAATCTGAGGGAAAAAAAATTTAAGAGTGAGTAACATACTGGTGTTCCATAAAATTAACACAATGTATGAAAACAGGTTTCTAAAATGTGTTTGGGTAGAATCATTAACTTCTATTATCACAAAATATTTGTCTTTTATTAATATAACAATACCAGTTTAAAAGTTAAAAAAAAAAACTATTGAATGTAAGCAGATTTTCATATACTTATATCATTTACTTAATATACATATAATTTTACTCAATTTCAAATTTGCTCTTTTAGGCCTTCTTTTAATCATCAAATCTAAATAGAAAATTTTGACATGTAATTTAGATAGGAAAAACAACTGCCCTACCTTACTTCAATTTTTGGTTTAACCCAAATCTTCTTTTTAAATTAAGTGCATAGTGGCCTCACTGATGTACTTGGTGTGCAGATAGAATCTGGCCTAGCAAAACCATAACACCTACTGTTAGGTACCTGCACACTTACTGTGCTCTAGATTTTGTTTTTGCATCTCTCAGTGCTATAAAATACAAAATATAGCATAAAAGGTCTACTGCCTTCAGGACTAGAAGGAATAAAACATCCACAGTAAGAAATACTCCATCGATAAAAAGGATTCTATTAGCATTATAAGTATGTTCTATAATATTGAAAAGTAGAGTTAAGGTGTTCCAGACACATCCCCCAAAGGTTCGTGGGTTTCTAGACAATGTCAGTGGCCTGAAAAAGTCCCTAAAAATGACAGATGACTTCATGGGTCTGTTCTACATCTGTTATGGTAGATAATAAAGGATCACATTTGCAGAGTACTGTATTTGGGGTTAGTCTCGCTTTTCATGCTCATTCTAGGTCAGGAAGTGTGTAACCGGGACGATGCAGAAGTGACTTGGTAAGGGGTGGGGGAGAAGGATTAGAGGGAGACTCTAAACACTGCCCTAAGTCACCCGCTTAGGCCATCGCAGAGAAGGGGCGCGCCACCACCTGGCTGGAGCCAGGAATGGGGGTGGTGCGGGGGTGCGGGGGGAGTTCAGGGCATGGTAGCAGGCGGGCTTTCCAAATGACTCCTGGACTCAGAACTGCGATCCAGGCTGGGGCGAAGAAGGGAAGAAGCGAGAACTCTGATGAGGGCTGGAAGGCCCGGGGTCCAGGACCAGGGATCTAAGCTCTAATTCCGCGCGTGTCCACCCAGGGCCTAAATTGGACTCCACAACGAAGAGGGAGAGTCTGGCACCTCTGCGTGGCCTCGGCGAACTGCGCCCGCTGGAAGTCAGCCGCCAACCGCCTGATCTCTTCCCAGGCGTCCGCCATCACGGCCTGAGTCGCTGAGACTCGGAGTAACTGCAGACACGTCAGCCCAAACACTACCGGAGGCGAGGCGGCGAGACGGAACGGGCCGCGCGAAGGGACAAGAAACTCCTCCCTCGACACAGATACCAAACGCGCGCTCGCGCGAGCTGGGAACACCCAAAAGAACTGCAGCCCCGCCCACCCGCTGGGCGGCGCTTGGCTTGCCAGTCGCCGGAGGTGCTATGGATGAGATGTGTGAGAGGAAGGACGAATTAGTAAAGCGTTACTTGAGATCTTTGCATTATTACTAATATTTCTGCCTAGTGATAAATAAACCACGTTTTTCGTCTGTCTTCCGTGTGTGTGTGTGTGTGTGTGTTTTGGAAGCGGCCAGGGGAAATGTGTTTGTGCCTACAGTCAGCATAGCCCTCTTTCTCTGGCTATTAACTCTTGAGTAGTCCACTTTGTATAGAGCATCCTGCTGATTTTTACTTGAACCCAGAATGATTTTTACCTTTTGGGAGACCTGTGGAGGCACAATACTGAAAGTAATCACTGTTTTTTGTTTGCACAAAATGACTGTTTTGCTATCATAAGTTATGTCAGATTGCTTTCATGTATTCTAGAGACTTTCTTATTTCTCTTGAGGGGAAGATTAACTCCATGAAATAATGAAGAAATGTAAACATGAGATAATAAGAGTACATGGCTATGACAACCCCTGAAGATCTACTTTAAGATCAGTAAAGATAGATATTTACTCTGGAGTATTTTTCCATTGCCATTCTGCTTTTATACTTCATTTAAAAAAATACATTATCCTTTTTAAATTTGAAGCCCTATTGATACAGTTAGTAAAGTTTTTTTCAGTTGCTTTCCTTCCAAGTATATTATGCTGGGTAACTCACATCTAATGCCACAAATACATTTGTCTATCAAATTCCTGGCTTCATTTAAAACGTGGAGAACAAGTCATAAAATCTGTTGTTAAATAGTAAACAACGACACTGTCTGGCAACCTGATTGATGGTGGATCAAAAGATTAAACACCACAAGTCAAAGGGGTAACTTGGAAGATGGCAGTGCGGTTCCAAGGGCATGAAGCTTCAGAACAAGCATAAATAATATTCATAAAACAGATACTGAGCCAGGCGCAGTGGCACATACCTGTAATCCCAGCAGCTCAGGAGATTGAGGCAGAAGATTGCAAGTTCAAAGCCAGCCACAGCAAATTAGACTCTAAGCAATTTAGAGAGACCCTGTCTCAAAATAAAACATAAAAAAAGAATGGAGATGTTGCTCAGTGGTTAAGAACCCCTGGGACAATTCCTGGGACAAAACAGAAAAACAAAAGAAAACAAAAACTTAGTCTATATTAGATGTCATGGAATATACTGGTCAATAAAACAGTCTCTCCACAACAAATTATAAATCAAACGAGGAGGATTTTAAAACATAAGTAATTAACAATAAAGCAAGTTTTCTAACAATATTGAGAGTACAGTGTACTATGGGATCACTAGGTATCCAAACTTCTTGCTTACCACAAGAGACTGTCACAAGCAGCCTAGAGTCAACTTTACAGTAGCATCTTCTGCTGATATTGATGCATACCACATATGGAAGATGTGGGTCCAAGACATACCAAGCCTTTTCAGAATTCAGTGTTGTTTCTGGAATGCCTGCTACTCCTCACCTCCCATTCCTCTCATATTATTTTATAGCATATTCTATGATGTTCCAGATTTTTAAAAATTCGTTAATGAAAACTATTACTTCTCATGGACAGTTATTCATATGCTATGTCCCCCAAATTTTTATTAAGATGCTCTACTTACAATGAAATTGTATCATAATTTATTTACTTCTTTTTTACATCTTTCAATAGTCTCTGAGCTCCTTATGACAACTGGTACATAGAACCTGCTATATCCTATAAATGTTTGTTATAGGGATAAGTCAGTTTGAGTGTAGCATTATCTATGGTCCTATGGTTATGTTAATATTATTAATATTTACATTTATTCCTTAAGAAATGAATACCACAGGGGTAATTTGTGGTTATATTTTCTGGGGAGTTGTTTTGACCAATGTGGTAGTCAAAAGTCATGTGAAAAAAAAAAGTCATGTGAGACTTTAAAACTTAAGTTAATTAAATACTTTGATTAATTAGAACTTCAGTTTCACTAGCTACATTTCAAGTGCTCAATTGTAATATATGGACCATAACCATATTATATAGTAAAGTAAGAAATATAGTATGTGATTAGAATAATGATAAAAATTCCAAGTGGTTATTAAATATGAGATTGAAGATTTCTTGGAAGAATGAGCTTTGTGTCCATTTGGGGAGTAGAGCTTCTATTCCCTACTAAATTTTCTAACAGCTATCTACAAACCTAGCTTGAATTTTGACATAAGGTGCAATGAACTGATGATGTCTTAAGCTACCCAGAATATATGATTTGTGACATTCTCAGCCTCAATTCAATATTTAATTGATACATACAAACATAAAAATTGTACATAATAATGGTGTACCATGTAATGTTTCAATTATGTAATATTAAATCATGTTAAACATATGTATCTTCTTGTTTATTATCTCTTCATGGTGAAAACATTTAATATTCTTTATTCTAGACTTTTGAGGTATAAAGAACACAGTTGTTATCCATAGGAACCCTATTGTGCAACATAATACCAGAGCTTCTTTCTCCTATTATTTAGTACCATTGATTAACCTGTATTCATTCCTGTCCCCCACCTCCTAAACCCAGTCTTTGGTAACCACCATTCTACTTGTGTATGAAATAAACATTTTAGATTCTACCGATGAGTGAGATCATGTAGTACTTGTCTTTTAGTATATGGTTTATTTTATTTATCATAATGACTTCCAGTTCCATTCACACTGTCAAGAATGACAATATTTCATTCTTTTTTTGTGGCTGAATAAAAAAGAAAGAGGTCCCATTTTATTTATCCATTTCAAAGTTGACACACACTTAGGTTGTTTCTTTATCTTGGCATGCATGAATGGTGATGCAGTCAACATGGGAGTGCAGATGTCAGACACATTTTTAAATGTGAAGAATAACAAAAATTTCTAACATCTTTAAGTAGATTGATGATTTTACTAATATAATAGCAAATGTGAGCTTACAGAATTCCTCCAATTCAAACTTTTAAAAAATATAATTTGAAATCCTTGTCTACCAGGAGAGCAAAACATTAAAATTTGAAGTACTTTCCCCAACTCAACTAGGAAAACAAAACTGCAAATAGGTATTGTCAAACAAATCAGTATTTACTATTTGTTATATAGAGAAATTACAAAGATAAAGACAGCGTTAATTGCATTGCTGGCATTATTCTATTGTGCTTAAGAATTTTAAAATTAATACTACCATAAAAATTGCAGTAAAAATTTTACATAGAAAGCATCAATCTCTTAGGAAATCACTATGATTCATAAGTGGAAAAAGAGAAAAAGGGTCATTGAAAAAGATGAAAGTAGTTGGAGAAACAAGTGAAAAGGAAGGAATAGTTAACAATACCCCTACAGAGCAAGGTGAATAAAAATCAATTCATGACCATTGACTATTACAGCAAAGATGTTGTGACTTTTAAGAGGAATTTTTTTACCCACGGCATAGTTGCGATAGAAATGAGATTATATGAGTCCAAATAAGGTATGCTAGTTAGTTTGGGTTCTCCAGAGAAACAGATGGAGGAAGAAAGAGAGAAAGGAAGAAAGGGAGAAAGAGTGAGGGGAAGGATATGACACTTGGCTTGAGCAACTATGGAGGTTGATAAGTTACATGATATATAAGTTAGAGAACCATGGAGCCAGTGGTGTTAGTTCAGTCCAAGTCCGGAGCTTGAGAACCAGGTGTGCCTATGGCTGAGGGTAGGAGAAGCTGGATATCCCAGATTTATTCTTCCTCCATATTTTTGTTCCATTCAGACCCTCAAGGGACTGGATGATGCCCATCTGCACAGTTACTTACCCAAATGTTAATCCCTTCTGGTAATATTCTTACTAACACACCTGGACATAAAGTTTTGCCAGATATCTGCATGTCTCTTAGCCCAAACTAAAATTAACCATCACAAAAAGACTACCTCATGAACAAATAGAAATAACTGGAACAAGAACAACGATGGACTGGATCAGGCATTAAGCGGGTGGAAGACAAAAACTAAAGTTATTTGTGATTAAATTGTCAAAATTTCATTTTAGAGCTACATCTTTGTGAAATTTGTGCTGCAAAAATATGCTCCCCTTACCTCCTGCACTAAAAGAGAGATTATGATAATGTTGAAGAGGGAGTGAGCAAGACCCTCAGGAGTCATAGAATCAGAATATCAGGCCAGTAAAGGCTCTTTAAATCATACATATTAATGGCCTAAAATGACATAGAAATAATTGCTCTGCAAAGCTGCTGGCAGATTAGCTTTTGCTTAGACCCTTAAAGAGATGAAATTGTTCCTTGCTTTAAGAGGTGGCCTAATCCATTTTTGGACAGATCTAACTTAAAAATTCTTCTTTATACTAAAGCAAGATCTGCTTCCCTCTCTTCTGTATGCTTTCCTTGGGGGTGATACAGAAATGACTATAATTTAACTTTCCTATGACAGCTCTTCAGATATTTGAAGCATGTCTCTCCTGTTTTCTTTTTCCAAGTTAAAATCTTGGATACTTCAAATCTCAGATACTTCTCCTAAGAAGATCTCTAGACCTCTTAATTCCTGAGTACCCAACTGGGAGAGAGTAGTTGAAAGTTCGTTTGCCAGGGTTAGTTTCAAAAAGTGATGTACAAATGGAATTGAGTATTTTGCATGTAGTCTGACTACAGCAAATGATAGAGATTAATTTTGATAGATATTTTACCTCTGTTAATTGAACTTTTGGCTTAAATTGAGCTGGTAATGAACTGTATTTGGCTGGTATTTATCTAAATTGATATCAAACCAGGTTTAGTCTATTCAATGCCTGAACAAATTAGTTTTATTTGATAAAATTTCACCTTGTTAATTTCCATTCACTCATTTATTCTTTTAATAAATAATCTTTGAGATTTACTGTGTGGCACTCTGTGCTATGCCCTGGGGATACCATGGAGAACAAGTAGTTCTAACCAGCTGAGATTATTTCAAAAATTAAATGTGACATTCCACATAGTTATTTCTGCCATCACCTATCACTACAAATTTGATAAATGTGATTATGTTTTTATTCAAGTGACTAATAAGATTTATTAAGATAAAATCAAGGACATATTTCTGTGATGAGCCAGTGACCTTGATTCATTAGAATCCTAGATTTTAAAATAATTAGAGGTACAGGACATCTAGTAGTCTAATTTAGAGGTAATACAAAAGAGAGAAAATATATACCTTTGAGTATGATTATCTTAAATATCAAACTTTTATTTCAAGGGAAAAATGACAATGCCATCTTGTTTAAAGAATTCAAATTTTCAATCATGCAAGATGTAAGTTTTTATGCTTTTTCCTAATAAGCACCATTTTTTTAAAAAAAAATCCAAACCTTACAGAGCCATCCTTTTAATAATTTGTTTTAGAACATTTGTTGCTTTCCTCCATTTTTCTTGTTTTACTTTAAAACCATGGTTAAAAGTCACTTTGATATTTTTAGATTTCACTGTGGGGTGAGGAGCAGGGTTCTGCTCACTATGATGTTCAGCCTTCATTAGTAAAACAACAACAGCATCACTTAGGTTTGTATCATTTTATACTTCTGTATATAATCTTTATAGTCTGACTTACAGAGTAAAATGCATGTAAATACTTCTTAAACTACAAAATTGTTTCATTATATTTATGCCTCTACTTATTCCTGACTAAAACTATTTGTGATTAAATTGTCAAAATTTCATTTTGGAGCTACATCTTTGTTAAATTTGTGCTGCAAAAATATGCTCCCCCCTACCCCCTGCACTAAGTATTCGTTTGTTTCCAAGGGAACAAATTCTATATTAGTCCTTTCTTTAAAAAAAAATCCTTCACAATATTGTATTTAGAGCCAGATTTATTAGCTCCAGGCATCACTTGCTTTCTTGTGTATACTCTCCATGGTATAACTCTCAGGCAAAATGACAAAAAGGAAAATTCACAAAGGAACAAGTTAGTGTTCTTGTCAGTGTTTGGGTCCCTTTCTCAGGAATTGAAAATTCTTCTAATTTATCAACAAAATGTGATCTAAAGGAATATATTGCCATCTTGTATCGCTTCTGTTGCAGTATGTGTCATTGTAGAGTTGACAATCATAGGAACACATTCTAAAAGTAGATAGTATCTATGCTTCCTGCCAAGCAAAGAAAAATGGAGACTCCACGAGTCTCTAGGAAAAAATGTGTCCTCCATTTTTATCTCTTGCTCCTCTTTCTGTATTCCCTCCTCTCCACCTTCTCTCCTCTCTCTTCTTTCCTTCTATGCATTAGTTATTAATTACAATGACAAGATGATGTTTGTAAAGAAATTGAGAACTTGAAGCAGATGTTATACTATAGCAGCAGCAGTGACAACTTCTGGAAGTTATCAAAAGCCAATAGTTGGCATTTCTAAAATTCACCTACCTATATTTCATTCTAAGAGGATTGTTTCTAAAAGAAAGGTCTAGTCAAGTTCCTAAAAGTGACAACATTAGGGGTAGTTGGCCTTTATACTAGTTCATATGAAAGGTAACAGTGTCTATAGAAATACACATGCACAGGGTTTGCTACTGCAAACTTTCAAAGCAATTCTTACATTCTTATGTATTTGTTTCTTAGAATTATAAAATGTATGCTTGTATTTTAGGCAGCTCAAATATGTTTATGAGAGAGATACTACTGCTGATACCTGTTCTTATACACATAGTAGTTGTATTTCTATGTAATTTGTATATGGACTAGACATTTATTGACTTACTCTGTGTCTTTTTGACCATAGCAGTTCCAATTGATTTCACAGGGTCAGCAAATACACAGCATGAAAGTTAACACTCTTTTTGGTAAGTACCACAATCAATTATGGCATTTGTCTTGCTAAACCAGGAAACAGCTTCAGAATCCTTCTCAAACAATGTTCTAGCCGGCCACTAACAATACATCAGAGTTGGCATTTGTTATGAGATATATTTGCTATTTCAGAACAATGTTGTGCCTCTGAGAAATGGCTTCATGTTGAGAGATCTCTGGCATTGGCTTCAGAAATGCAGGGGTCATTGATGAAGTATGTTAGGAATCTCTTTGGATGGGCAACAATTCCAGGAATGTCAGATGGAGAGATCCTCTTTTCTCAAAAGCTAGGAATTGAGAGAAGATAACTCTGGTTTGGATTTGGGATAGAAGTAGGATGAACATTGGGTTAGTCAAATTTTCATTGCTATGACCATAGTGCCTGACAAGAACGACTTAGAGGAGGAAAAGTTTATTTTGGAGTCACAGTTTCAGAGATTTAATTCATGATCAGCCAACTCCATTGCTCTGGAACTGAGGTGAGACAGAACATCATGGTGAAAGGAGTAGTAGAAAACAACTTTTAAGTTCATGACAGCCAGGAAGCAAAGCATAAAAAGAGAGAGGAAGAGAGAGAGAGAGAGACAGAGGGAACATGGCAGGAGGACAAACTATAATCACCAATGGCATAATCCTAGTGACTTCTTCTACCAGCCATGACCTACCTGCCTACTGTTACCACCCAGTAACCCATTCAAATTATTAATCCACCATGTGAATCAATCCACTGATTAGATCAGTCACAGCTCTTATAATCTAATCATTTCATTTTTGGATATACTGTCACAGATGCTTATTAGGGAACCCTCATATCTCAAACATAAAAGAAGAAAAAAAAAGAAGAAGAAGAAGAAAGAAAAAGAAAACATACCTTAGGACTATGTCCATAAATCCACAGATTGTGTATCTGGGCAGCCATCACTCAGATTCTCATTCTATTGAGTGTTTTTTTTTTTTTTTTTTGTGAAAGGGAACATAGAGAGCAATGTGNTTTTTTTTTTTTTTTTTGTGTGTGTGTGTGTGTATGTGTGTGGGTGTGTGTTTCAAGGTGATGACAGTGACACTAGTGACCCAGTGGAGCATTGAAAAGGGAAGTGTTAGTTTTTGTTTTTGTAAAACATAGAGGAAGAAGTCCCTTCTTTTAACCCTGTGGCTCTCATTTTTTGGTCTCAGGAAACTTGCAATCATAAACATTGTGAGGACCTCACAAAAAGCTTTTATTTACATGAGTTATATTTATCAATATTTATCATGTTAAAATTAAAACTGAAAAAGCTTAAATAGTTGTTGAAAATGATAATGGTCTATGTTTACTGACATGATTTTTTTTTTGAAAAATTAGAATAGAATTTTATTCCAGAATAAAAATTTAAATAAGAAGATTGGTATTGTTTTATTTTTTTTTTGCAAATATTTTTAATAGCTGGTTTATAAGAAGACTGGAAGTTGTTTCATTTAACTTATGATATCATACATCATGTAACCTCTGGAAAACTTTATACTTGTGAAAAACTTAGAGAGCAAAAGCCAAAGAATGTCTTAGCATGATTTTGAAAGTTGTTTTGACCTCATAGATCTTTTATGGTTTTGAAGTGAGATGCCCCCCCCCCCCCAAAGCACCTCTTTTGTTTTAATTTAGAAATTTTTTTAGGTGTAAATGGACGCAATACATTTATTTTATTTGTTTATTTTTTAATGTGGTAAATCCAGTGCCTCACGTGTGCTAGGCAAGTGCTCTACCACTGAGCTACAATCCCAGCCCTTGTTTATTGATTTTTATGTGGTGCTGAGGATAGAACCCAGTGCCTCACACATGCTAGGTAAGCCACTGAGCTACAACCCCAACCCCTCAAAGCTCCTCTTAATGTAAAAATATTTGAAATGAAATAATTGAATTGTGAAAGCTGTAACCTAATCAGTCCTTTCAAAGTTGGAGCTACTTTGAATGAATTGATTGGGTAGTAAGTGAGGGCAGGTGGGATGAGGCTGGAGAAAGTAGGTCACTGAGGCATTGTCTGAAAGGGTTGTTCTTCCTGTTACCCACACCATTTCCTTACTGTCATGAGGAGCAGCTTTCCTCAGCTGGGTGCTTCCGCCATGGTGTTCTACCTCTCCGTGGACCTAGAACAAAGGAGTTGGCTATCTATCAACTGAAACCTCTGAAGCTTTGAGCCCCAAATAGAGGTTTCCTCACCTATGTTGTTCTTCTTGGGCATTCTGGTTGACTAAAATACCTACTAAAAGAATTTGAAGACACCAGAGATTTTTTATAGTTGGAAAACTATGGCTTGAACTTATTCTGTAATGACTGATGCTTTGTTTTAAGATAAAGGCAGAAGGTCTCTTGCTAGGGCTGTGCCTGGTGTTACATCATTCAAGAAGTTTCAAAACTTTATACATCAACTGAAGTTATTCATTCAACTAGATGTTTATTAGAAATATTTTTGGTGTGTGTATTTATAATTTAGAGAAAATGCATCAAAAAATCATTGATAAAGAGCTAATTACTCCTTGAAGCACAAATAGAAAATAAGCAGGTGCAGAGAAATATTAAAAAAGGAAATTAAAATTTGAGAAAAAATAGCAATGAAAATATTTGGACTACAAATTTGGCTCATTCATTTATTTACTAAATGCTTATTGAGCACCTGTGCTAGGCATAAGACTTGTATAAATAACTAAGCCGCAGTTGTTGTCTTCATTGGGTTATATTATAGTTGTAAAACTTGCATAGAAAATATAGCTATAGATAGAGCAAATAAATAAAAGCAAAAACCAACCATCTAAATATATCAAGTAACAGATTATCATTCACCAAAAGATTAAAAGAAGTCCTCAGGGGAAGCAAAGATTTTGGGAGGTGTACTAAATAATTTTCCTATAGTAAATTTAATAATTGACATGTAAAGCTCTTTCTTATAGTCTCCATTGATGTAAGTTTTGGCCATGAGAATAAAATACCACTGAGAATATCATATAAGCTGTTTTGTGTGTGTGTGTGTGTGTGTGTGTGTGTGTGTGTGAAGAGCATGATCCATTTGTTTCCAGTAGTATGAGTCTGTGATTGTAAAACAAAATTATGTTCTTTTCCTGTATTCAAATCTTCATAATATAAGCCCCCGTTCATGCTTTAGAAATACAGTATAATTCCCCCCAAAATTAGTTCCAAGACTCCACCCTTAGCAAGGGAGCTGAGAAATGTGAAGGAGTGTAGGATATTTGATGAGAAGTAAATGTGTGATATGGATGATAGTTGAAGATTGATGGAAGTTTTTTTTATGGCTGATAGTTGAAGATGGATGGAAGTTTTTTTGTTTTTTCTTTTCTTTTTAGAATGGGAAATAATGGTATGAAGACTTATGGGCCGAATGCTATCCTTTGAATTTGTGTATTGAGCTAATCCACAGTACTTCAGAATGTGAGTGTATTTGAAAATAGGGTCTTTACAAAGGTAATCAAGGTAAAATGAGGTCATTAGAGTGGGCCCTAAACTAATATGCCTGGCATCCTTTTAAAAAGAAGAGATTACAACACTGTCACCTACAGAGGGAAAACCACGTGAAGATACAGGGAGAAAAGCTGGTCATCTAGAAGCCAAGGAGAGAGGCCTCAGAGAACACCCAGTCAACCAAATGCCCCAGTCTTGAACTCTAGCTTCTAACATCATAAGAAAATAAATTTATGCTGTTAAGTACCTGGTCTATGGTACTTTACTAGGGCATCCCTTGAAAACTAAAACCATACGATTTAATGATGAAGGGACAAAACCATTGAAGGAAGAATAATCAAAGATTCAAGGGAAAGGGAGAAGGAGTCAGGAAGAGGGGAGATAATGAGAAGGAGAAAATTTCAGGTGTAGCAGAAAAATATGGAACAAAACACAGACAGATGGTTTGGTAGGCTGAAAAGTTCCCCCTCAAAGATATCCATGTCAAAATCCTGGAACCTGTGAATATTTCCTGTTATGATAACAAATGTGGTAAATTTTAGACTCTTTGGAAAAAAATGTTTATCCTGGATTATCTGGGTGGGCCCTAAACAGAGTACCTTTAGGGAGGCAGAGACAGTTTTGAGATAGACACACATAGCTGAGACACACAGAAGATGAGAAGGTGATGTGATGTGGCCTCAAGTCAAGGAAGACTTGGAGCCACCTGAAGCTGGAAGAGACAAGGAGAGAATAAATATCTGTTGTTTTAAGCCACCAAGATTTTGGTAATTTTTTTTTCCCCATCAGTCAGAGAACAAGTTCAGATAGACTAAACTTGACTATCAGAAGGGAAATTTCTTCCAGATATGCTGTGTACAAGGAAGGAAGGACATTTTTGTGTTGATTTTCTTGGAGATGGTGGTGATGGAATAGTTGAATAGAGACTGTTCATTTAATAAGTAATAACGCTTTGAGAACTTTTGATCTTTCTGATTGGTAGATAATTTAGAGTGTAGACTAGATCTCACAGATAATAGAATTTTTTTTTAACTTGGCAATTTACTTCAATAAGCAAGAAAGCTTATTTTCCATCTTTAAGTATTCTTTTATAAATAATGAATCAGACAGCAAATAGGTCAATAATGACATACCTAACAAATCAAGGTATGCATAAGGTTTCATAAGTTGGTAGAAAATTCCAATTGCTTTTCCTGAGGTAGAGAAAACTTTCATAACAAGAGTGCTTCTTTGAAATACTGTAACAGTATGATGTTCTAGATGGTTACATACAGCAATATATTAAAATCTAATTGATTTTCCTTATACAATCTGTAATTTTGCTATAATATAACACAACTTCAGAACTGGGTTAAATACATTGTTTTTTTCCAAAATCTTATTTTTGTTAGCATATTTATTCTGGCAGGTGAGGGGGCATTTGGGGTGATGTTTGTTGATAACAGAAGGATGGCTTAGTTTTACAACATGAGTTGGCATTCTATAAAATCCATTCACAAAATAATTGCTTACTGGAGTTTTTTTTTTTTTTTAACTTTGTAGATGACAGAGAGAGGCACATCTGTGTTCCTAGCAAAATGAGACACTGCTCTTTCTAGCAAATGATACATTCTAGAACAGATAGGGACATGGAAAAAAAAAAAGATTCAGAGGTTCTACTTGAGTCTGTGATTCTAAAATTAGAGACAATATTGAGATCCAAGTCTATAATTATACCACGAAAAGCCATAAAAACCATATAGAGACCTGACACATTTTACTTATATCTTTAATTGCTTTCTTGTGGATAATTTGGTAGAAAAAACAACACAAAATGAAAGCACATGTTTAGAAGTCCTTAAAGTATTGCTAATTACTTATGGGATTGGTTTCAGAAATTTGATACGTTGACATCTTAAATAAACAAGAAATGCTCTTAACAGTAAACATGAAATCATTTTCTAAAGCCAAAATGTTTTAATTTCCCCTGATGATATTTGTTCAACAATGCACAAGCAAAAGGAAAAGTTTGTGTGTGTTTTGGGAAGGGGATTGGTAGTACAGGAGGAATCAATCACCAGCACTACTTGATTCTCAAAGATTCTTTGCCTATAATATCTGATATCCTTTCCTTTCTCTCAACAACCACCCACAAACTGCTTTGTAAGTTACCTGGGCTTAGGCACAACATCATTAGTTTTGGTACTGACACATGTACATATTACAGTGGTTACCTGTTTTGCTGTTTCATTTGTATAAGATATTTATATTAAGAAACATAATTGTATTAAAACATAATTCAAGTCTTAACAGTTCTGCTTTTAAAAACATTTAAAATGTTTTGTGTTTTAACATGTTAATGGATATTCATTGGTAAAAAATAAAATGAATTTCAGACTCCTAAAAATTTTCTGAAATGGTCATTTACAATATTTCCCCCAAATTACTGCTCTAGCTGCGGCCTAATCTTCCTCAGCACCCTTCATGAAGGCTGGGATTCAGCAGCATGCACATTGTTTTCCTTCTTGAAACGTGCCAGATTCCTTAGGGGCTCTGCCTATTTGCACTGGATGGTATACCTTTCTAAAATATCCTTTCCCTTCTTTACCCCTGGCAAAGTAAGTTTCTCCCTGTTCTTTTCTCTTAAAGCTTTTATCAACTCTCTGCTTAAACAATGTAAGAATCTTCGTAAATTTCCCATTTACTTGATTTCTAAAATTCATTTTACTATATTTACTCCCCAGATTGGTCACAAACTTAGCAAGGCTTTGACGTTTTCTTTCCTCTGAATTTCATTTTTATTTAGGTTTCCTTTCCTGGTTATATTTTCTTCATTACAAAATAGATTTATTTGTAGTCCTTTCTGCAAAGGGCTATTGGTAATATAATGATTGCAGTCTTTTTAGCAGTCAAATCCACCAGAATAGCTAAAACTAAGACTGACAGCTCCAAGTGTTGATGAGTATCTTAACACTGTCGGTAGAAGCATAAGTATGTACAATTTAGAAACACAGTTTGACATTATCAACTAATGCCAAACATAATGAATATCTTATAATCTAATAATTTCACCCTCAAATGCAACATAAAGGCATATATATTGAGGTAGGCTAACTTATGGTCCTCCAAACACAATTCATACCCTACTACTTAGAGCATGTGTTTCCAACTATGACAAATGTGATTTTGCAGATATGATTATGTTAAGATTATCCACAATAGGGAGGTTATTCTTGATTATCTGAGTGTCAATGAAGCCATAAGCATCCTTATAAAAAAGATGCAGAAGGAGTCAGAGAGAAAGCAATGTGTTGACTGAAGCAAATGGAGTGGAGTAGCCATAGGCAATGGATGCCAATCGCCTCTAAAAGCTGGAGGGGTCAAGAACAGATTCCCTCTGGAGACTCGAGATGAAGCCAGCCCTGCCAACACTCTTATTTTAGGCCTATGAGCTTCATTTCAGACTCTGACCTCTGGAACTGTGTGAGTGGAGATTTTATTTGTTTCAAGAATACTATCCCCTATGTCTAGACAGTGTAAGTGCTCGGTAGCCAATGTTGAATAGCAACAACAATGAAATGTGTGAATGAACAAATGCAAATGTCTTTATTTCATTCTTACTTTGAAGGGTAAATTGGCATGGCATAGAATTCTGGGTTGACAGTTATTTTCTTCCAGCATTTGAGAGAGGTTTCTGGTTTCTCATCAATCTTTTCTCAGCCATTCCCTCTTCGAACACTGTGTCTTCTTTATCCTCTCAATTCTCTCTATTTGTAGTTGCTGTATGACTTTCTGTCCTCTGTGTATCTGAACCTTTCTGCCATTGTGTCTGTCTCTTTATTTTCTCTGCTACTTTCTGGGTAGGTTGTTCATATGTTTATCCAGTTCATTAATTTTCTTTTTTTCCCCATTGGTGCATTGTAATTATACATAATAGTGGGATTCATTATGCCATATTCATAATGCAGTTCATTAATTTTGTATTTAACTCATGCACACAAAATGAACAAACCACAGGGGTAAATCTTCATGAATTATTACAAAAGAACATCACCTAGGACAATAAACAGAGTTTGTTTGTTTGTTTTTTTAAGCCTCCAGAAGCCCTTTCATCCCTTTTCCCAATCACTGTGACTTTCTTCTTACCTATAGGTGACCATTACTACTTTGATATTTCTTAGTGGAATCTATCAGCAATGTCAATGGGTCTCTAACAGAAGATCCTTGAAGATGCGTTTCAGTGTCTTTCAGCTTCATTGTTCTAATGGAAAAGTCACTGGTGACCTTTACTGTGTTCCCTATCAAAGTCGTCCTTTTTCCTTCCTTGTAGATGATTTTATATTTAAATTATCTTTGTTCTTCATTCATTTCAAATTTATGTGAGAATGCATATTTTTCTTTTTATTTATCTTTTCTGGGATTCCTAATGCTATCTGAATCTGTGGCTTAATTTCTTCTGCTGGTTTTGGAAACTCCATAGTTATACTCTCTTCAACTATTTTTCTACCCCATTTTCGTTTCCTCTTTTTCTGGGACTCCAATTATGTTTTTGTTAGAACTATTCTCTGTATGCACTATGTCTTTCCTATGTAATTTTCTTTATTGTTTCTTCCTTTTATTCTCTAAACTTCATTTTTGATATTTTCTTCTAATCTATCCATATTAAGATTTGCTGGGGGTGGTGGTGCACACCTGTAATCCCAGTGACTCTGGAAGCTGAGGCATGAGGATCACAAGTTCAAGGCGAGCCTCAGAAACTTAGCAAGACCCAGCCTCAAACTTAAAAACAAACAAACAAACAAAAATCCTCCAAAAAATAAACTAAAATAAAATCAACAACAACAACAACAACAAAGGACTGGGGATTTGGCTCAGTGGTAGAGCCCCCTGGGACCAATTCTCAATACCATAAAAAAATGATATTAAAAGTTGTTTCTTATAACTCTTACTTATCTCCTGTTGCCTGTTTCTATTATCTTTTCTTCTTTTGGTTGTGCACATGCTGTGTTGTCTCCTTGTTATCTTCTTTACTTTTTAAATATAGACTGCATGTTTCATACATAGTAGTGGAGATAGGTATGATAATGTTATCTTCCACTAGAGAAGATTCATATTTTCTTTTGGTAGGTATCGAGAAATTACAGACTACCTTAACTCAATCAACTCTTGACTTTAATTCTTCTAAAAGTTCATTTTTTCATACAATTCTTTCCTAGTGGGTATTCTTGTGGTTCCATACAAAAGTCCAGGATGTCTACTGTGAACCATATCCTGGGCATGCAGTAAATACCATTTAACTCCACTTTTTGTTTCCTTGACCCCATGAATCTGTTTAAAATTCTAAGTTCTTAATTCTCTCAGCAGCCTCATGTGGCATGAGCACTGTGCATCAAGGAAAAGTGATTCCAAATACAGAGCTCTTCTGTCCTTTTAATCCCCGCCCCACCAGATATTCTTTTTCAAATTCATTTATCTCTCTTTCATCTTCAAATAATACCAAGAAGGTTTAAGTATGCATTTTTCCAGTTTAAATAGCTGTTCTTGGTGTGAGATTGATCTGATTTTTGTTGTAATTATAGAAATGGAAATCAGGAGAGATGCATTTTGTTGCTTTAAGTTCTATTTTATTTTATTTTATTTTTAAAAATTGCTTGTCCTTCCTATAAAGCCATTTTCTTTGATTATTTGACTTGGATTCTTTTCATATGTCATCTATTTTTATTCTAAAGATATAAAGCTTCTTTATACTGTCTACTCAATAATTACATCATTAGAAGTTCTTGGTAGATATAGTCCTGTGGCTTATTATGAGATTTTTTTTTAAAGTGGGTGCTAGGTTTATATACTACTTCTAATTTTTTAATTTGTTATAATTAGTTATACATGATATCATATATCATACATATATGGAGTATAAATTCTTATTCTTCTGGTTGTACATGATGTAGAATCACACAGGTCATGTGTACATAGGATTCATTCTACTATCTGTCCTACCCCCACCCTCCAACCCCTCACTTCACTCCCCTATGCCTAATCCAGAGTACTTCTGTTTTTCCCTAGCTCTCCCCACTTATTGTGAATTAATACCTGTATATCAGAGAAAAGGTTCCGGCTTTGTTTTTTTGGGTTAGGCTTATTTTGCTTAGCATAATATTGTCCAGCTCCATCCATTTACCATAAAATGCCATAATTTCATTCTTCTTTAATGCTGAGGAATATTCCATTGTGTAAATATATACCACATTTTATTTATCCATTCATCTGTTGAAGGACATCTATGTTGGTTTCATTGTTTGGCTATTGTGAATTGAGCTGCAATAAACATTGAGGTGGCTGCATCAATGTCACATACTTATTTTAAGTCCTTTGCGTATAAACTGAGGAGTGGGATAGCTGGGTGATGGTGGTTTCATTCCAAATTTTATGAGGAATCTCCATACTGCTTTCCAGATTGGTTACACCAATTTGAAGTCCCACCAGCAATGTATGAGTGTACATTTTTTCCCACATCCTCAACAACATATTCTTGATAATTGCCATTCTAACTGGAGATGAAATCTTAAGTGTGGGAGGCCATCCTCGCACGTGATTTGAGTTACCTCCCTGGCTGGGTAAGAGGAGCTTAGACACAGCTTAGACACAGCGGTGTCAGAGCCTTCCCCACCCTGTCCCAGGTTCAAGGGCTTGTCTGTGCAGACTGACCTGAAGACCCAATTGCTGTCTGGCCACTGACCTGAAGACCCAATCGCTGGCCCTTATCTTGGGATGCTGCCCCCCTTAACCTTCATTGGATGGGATTTTCCCTTGAGAGTCTGTGTCTTTAATTTTAAAACTCAATAGCAATTTTTTATGCATCGAACCTTCTTTTATGAAGCTCGTGCTGGTCATGTGGCAGACTTAAGAGTAGTTTTGATTTGCATTTCTCTAATTGCTAGAGATGTTGGACATCTTTTTTCATATATTTATTGATTGATTATTTTTCTTCTTCCGTGAAGTGTCTATTCCAATTTATTAATCTGTGATTTTACTTCTTGTTCTTTGGGAGTCTTGTTAAGGAAGTCAGCTCCTAAGACAACATGGTGAAGATTGGGGCCTACTTTTTCTTGCATTAGGTGCAGGGTCTCTGTTCTAGTGCCTAAGTCTTTTATCCATTTTTAGTTGAGTTTTGAGCAGGGTGAGAGATAAGGGTTTAATTTCATTTTGTTATATGTGGACTTACAGTTTTCCTAGTCTTATTTGTTGAAAGATGCTATCTTTTCTCCAATAAATGTTTTCAGCACCTTTGTCTAGTATGAGATAATTGTATTTATGTGGGTTTGTCTCTGTGTCTTCTATTCTGTACCATCAGTTTGTGTGTGTGTTGGTGCCAATACCATGCCATTTGTGTTACTCTAGCTCTGTAGTGTATTTTAAGTTCTGGTATTGTATGCCTCCTGCTCTTCTTGCTAAGTATTGCTTTGGCTATTATGGGTTTCATATTTTTCTGAATAAATTTCATGATTCTTTTTTCTATTTCTATGAAGAATGTCATGGGATTTTAGTTGGAATCATATTAAATCTGTATAAAGCTTTTGGAAGTATGGCTATTTTGACAATATTAATTCTGCTTATCCAAGAGGATGGGACATCTTTCCATTTTCTAAAGTTTTTTTCAAATTATTTCTTTAGTAGTTTTCATTGTAGAGGTCTTTTACCTCTTTTGTTAGCTTGATTCACAAGTATTTAATTAATTAATTTATTTATTTGAGGCTATTGTGAATGGAGTAGTTTTCCTTTTTTATTTTGCAATGGATTTATCGCTTATGTATAGGAACATGTTTGATTTTTGGGTATTGATTTTATATCCTGCTATTTTGGTGAATTCATTTTTTAGTTCTAGAAGTTTTCCGGTGGAATTTTTTGAATATTCTAAATATAGAATCATGTCATCAGCAAATAACAATAGTTTGAGTTCTTCTTTTTCTATCTGTATTCATTTAATTTCTTTAGTCTGTCTAATTGGTGTGGCAAGAGTTTCAAGGGCTATGCTGACTCGAGTGGTTAAATAGGATATTCCTGTCTTGTTCCAGTTTTTAGAGGGAATGTTTTCAGTTTTTCTCCATTCAGAATGGTGTTGGCCTTGGGTTTAGCATAGATAGCTTTTACAATGTTAAGGTATGTTCCTACTATCCCTACTTTTTCTAGTGTTTTGAACATAAAGGAGTGCTATATTTTGTCAAATGCTTTTTCTGCATTTATTGAGATGATCATATGGTTCTTGTCTTTAAGTCTTTTAGTGTGATGAATTACATTTATTGATTTCCATATGTTGAAATAAGCTTGCATCCCTGGGATGAACCCCACTTGATTGCTGTGCACTATCTTTTACTATGTTTTTGTATGAGATTTGCCAGAATTTTACTGGGAATTTTTGCCTCTAATTTATTAGGAATATTGGTCTGAAGTTCACTTTCCTTGATGTGTCTTTGTCTGGTTTTGGAATCAGAGTAATATTAGCTTCATAGAAAGAGTTTATAAGGGTTCCTTCCTTTTCTATTTCATGCAGTAATTTGGGGAGTATTGTTGTTAGTTCTTTTTTGAAGGTCTTGTAGAACTCGGCTGAGAATCTGTCTGTTCCTGGGCTTTTCTTGGTTGATAGGCTTTTGATGGTGTCTTCTAATTCATTGCTTGAGATTTATCAGTTTAAATTGTATATGTACTGATTTAGTTTGGGTATGTCATATGTCTCTAGAAATTTGTTGATGCCTTAGTGATTTTCTATTTTATTGGAGTATAAATTTTCAAAAAGTTTCTAATTATTTGCTGTATTTCAGTAGGATCCATTTGTGATATTTTGTTTTTCGTTGCGAAGTTTAGTGATCTGAATTTTCTCTTTATCTTCATTGCATGGCTTAAGGGCTTATCAATTTTATTTATTTTTTCAAAGTACTATCCTTTTGTTTTGTCAATGTTTTGATTTTTTTGTTTCAATTTTATTGATTTTCGATGTGATTTTAATTATTTCCTGTCTTTTACTGCATTTGTTGTTGATTTGTTCTTCTTTTTCTAGGGCTTTTAGATGTAATGTTGGGTCATTTATTTATTGACTGTCTACTCTTGTAATGAATAATTTCCCAGAGGTTTTGATATGTTTTATTGGTGTTCTCATTTACCTCTAAGTATTTTTTAATTTCCTCCCTGATTTTTTTCTGCTATCTATTCATCATTCAATACTGTATTATTTAGTCTACAGGTGTTGGAATTATCTTCTATTTTTTTTATTTTATCATTGATTTCTAATTTCATTCCATAATGATCTGATATGATGCAGGGTATTATCTCTATTTTTTTTTCAGTATTTGTTAAGAATTTCTTTATGGTATAACATACTGTCTATTCTAATGAAGATCTATGTCCTGCTGAGGAGAAAGTGTATTTGCTCATTGATGGATAAAATATTTTATATATGTCCTGTAAGTACAAATTGTTAATTTTATTATTTAGTTCTATAATTTCTTTGGTTGGAAGATCTATCCACTAGTGAGAGAAGTGTGTTAAAGCCACCTACTATTATTATGTTGTGGTCTATTTGATTCTTGATATTGAGATAGGTTTGTTTGATGTATATAGATGCTCTGTTGTTTGGGGCATAAATATTTATGCTTGTTATACTTGTTTTTTTTTTTTTAATTTTTTATTGTTGGTTGTTCAAAACATTACAAATTTCTTGACATATCATATTCCACACTTTGATTCAAGTGGGTTATGAACTCCCACCTTCACCCCATACACAGATTGCAGAATCACATCAGTTGCACATCCATTGATTTACATATTGCCATACTAGTGTCTGTTGTGCTCCGCTGCCTTTCCCATCCTCCACCATCCCCCCTCCCCTCCTCTCCCCTCCCCTCCCCTCCTCTCTCTCTACCCCCTCTACTGACCTTCATTTCTCCCCCTTGTATTATTTTTCCCTTTCCCCTCATTTCCTCTTGTATGTTCTTTTGTATAACTCTGAGGGTCTCCTTCCATTTCCATGCAATTTCCCTTCTCTCTCCCTTTCCCTCCCACCTCTCATCTCTGTTTAATGTTAATCTTCTTCTCATGCTCTTCGTCCCTACTCTGTTCTTAGTTACTCTCCTTATATCAAAGAA
>NW_025999842.1:16998981-17016749 GCF_001458135.2 Marmota marmota marmota | reverse complement strand
TCTATGGCTGAATGAGCTGCGGTCAGTCGAAAACAGGGATGGTGACGTCAGCTCTCCAACATGGTGGCCGCTGGCCTCCTCTGTGGTCTGACCGGTGTGGAGAACCGAAATGGACCGCTTCCTTCCCCCGTCTCGAACCCAGAATTCAGCGCTGAGTACGGTGCTTGCACGGCTGGCAGAAACTGCAGCGCTGTATCCCTGCGTCGCTATCTCCTCGTTTCCCAGCTCGCGCGCTGCAGACTCTAGTCGCGGGGCGATTTGCTGAATAAGCAGTGTTACCCTCCGTGCGACAAATCTCTCACTTTTGAGTCCCCGTAGCCGATCCTCGTGCGATGGAAATCCTTCCTCCAGGTTCCAGAGCACCCCACTATTGCTGGAAATTCCTAACAAGATAGCCTTTAGCCGTCCTGACTTGTCATACTCCCACACAGTGACGCAGCACACGGGGGCAATGCACTCCCCTCGCCGCCATCTTCCCGATCCCTTGTTATACTTGTTGATGTATAATTCCCTTAAGCAGTATGAAATGTCCTTCTTTGTCCCTTCTGACTAACTTTGGTTTGAAGTTCACTTTATCCGATATGGGGATGGAAACCCCTGCTTGCTTACATGGTTCATGTGAGTGGTATGTTTGTTTGTTTGTTTGTTTGTTTTCCCAACCTTTCATCTTCAATTTGTAGATATCTTTTCCCAGGAGGTGAGTCTCTTGAGACAGCATATTGTTGGTTCTTGTTTTAAATCCAATCTGCCAGTCTATATCTTTTGATTGATGAATTTAGGTAATTAACATTTAGGATTATTATTGAGACATGATTTGTACTCCTGCTCATTTTGGTTTATTTCTGGTTTTAAAATTGAGTTAGTTTCTTCTTTGATTGACTTTTCCCTAGTTTAGTTTCTTCTTTTGCTGTTTTTTATTGTTGTTTTTCATTTCCTTCTCATGGAATATTTTGCTGAGAATATTCTGTTGTGCAGGCTTTCTAGTTGTGAATTCTTTTAACTTTTGTTTATCATGGAAGGTTTTCATTTCACCTTCAAGTCTAAAGCTCAGTTTTTCTGTTTATAAAATTATTGGTTGGCATCCATTTTCTTTCAAAGCTTGGTGTATGTTTTCTACAGGACTTCCTAGTTTTGAGGGTCTAGATTGAGAAATCAGCTGATATTTGAATTGGTTTCTCCCTATTTGTAATCTGATATTTTCCTCTTGCAGCCTTTAAAATTCTGTCCTTATTCTGTTTGCTAGGCATTTTCATTATAATGTGATTTGGTGTGGATCTGTCTAATATTGAAAATTTTGTTTCCTGTAAGTCTCTTGTATTTAATTTTCCATTTTATTCTTCAGATTTGAGAATTTTTCTGATATTATTTCATTGAAAAGAGTATGCATTCCTTTGGTTTGCGCCTTCATCTCTCCCAATAAATCTTAAATTTGGTCTTGGTCTTTTCATATTATCCCATAATTCTGTTCATGATTTCTTAATATCTTCTTTCTGTGGTCAACTCATTTTCAAGATTATATATTTTGTCTTCATTGCCTGAGGGTCTATCTTTTAAGTGGTCTAGTCTGTTGGTGATACTTTCCATTGAATTTTTAATTTGGTTTATTGATTCCTTCATTTTGAGGAGTTTTGCTTGATATCTTTTCATAATCTCTAGCTCTTTATTGAAGTGATCTTTCATCTCTTGAAATTTATCTCCAATTTCACTCCTTACACCATTCTTTATGTCATGAATGAGTTTAACTCTGTACATTCTGAACTTCTCTGACATTTCTTCTACTGTGTAGTCAATGGATTCTATTATTGGAGAATCTTGGTTTGTTTTTGTGCTTTCTTCCCTTGTTTTTTCATGTTGTTTGTGTGTCTTACCATCTAGCAGTGTGAATCTGAGGCAGTACAGTTTCTATCCTGTAGACTTATACTATACCTGAAGGTTTCCAGTACCTTACCTTTAAGGGGAAGACCAATATTAACAGCACCCAGTGCAAACAATATACAGCCTCAAACCATATAGCTCCTATTAAGCTATCAGGCACTTCACTCCTTGGTGGTCCTGAGGCTGAATGCCAGGACCTGTGCAAGAGTCATAGAGAGATGTTCTATATTGGGTAGATCAGGACCAGGTGCTGAGATCTGCATGTTGGCCACATAGCTCTGAGCTCTGGACTGGGTTGGTGGCTAGGGAGGGTTTGGGAGACTGGGGATTGGGAAGCCAGAGCATCCTGTTGGGTGATGGAGTGATGTCAGAGCTGGTGGGACTTAGTGGGACCAGGAAATCGGTATATGCTGTACTGGGGAGGGAGTCAGGGACCAGACTGGTACCATAGACTGGGCTGGTGCCAGGGCCCAATGAGTGCCAGTCTGAGTGTGCCCCTAGAACCCAGTGGGTCCTGGACAAGCTTGCTGGGTGAACCAAGAGGTTATATTGTTATACCCTCTTCCAACCTTCCAGACTGCTGTACCCAGCCCCCTATATCCCCATGCACTTCAGGACCCACAGAGCTGGGGAAAGCCTGGCTCTCTCCCACCTCTGCAGCAAGATGGTGGCTATTAGCACAGGTAGCAGGAAGACCTCAGGTGTCACCAAATATGTAGGTGCCTTGATATTGGACTTCTAGGCTCTGGCTGGTGTTCTAAGATGTAGTCTTCTGCATCTCAAGATGGCAATGGCAGTGGTGATGGTCTCTGAAGATTGAGGCAGTGGCTTTTGGAGATGGGTCATGTGGGAGGGCAGCAGTGGAAGGCAGTATGGTGGCAGCTGGAGGCACCTGCATTCAGAGATCCCCATAGTAGATTTAGCCCTTAATTATTCTGTGACCTTAGGCAATTTGATTAAATTTTAAGGTTTAAATTTTTCAACTTTTTTTGAAATGAAAATTGTGCTAAATATCATTTTCATAGTTAAATGTGCAACATAGTTTTAAAAAACATATTATTTAAAATGTAAATGGTGAAGAAAAGTGGATTTTTTTCTGTCTGCCAGAAAAATAAGTCAAAATATAAACCCCTTGTTCCGTGGATATATAGAACTTGGTATTTTGGAACACTCTAATCACAGTGATTATTTCCGACATTACCTTGACAAACAGGATTCCAATCTTTACTGACAGAGAAACTTGGGGATTTTAGCTTTCAACAATGTGGAGGACTGTATCACTCATTTCAAAATGTGCTGTATGTAATACAATAACCTTTTAAATTCCACTAGGGCATTGCCATCATCTGGACATAAAGAATAATTAAATATCTGGCTCATAAGCCAATACCACATTAATGGGTGCTTGAAGGTGTTTTCTGATACTAGTAGACTTGTGTTTCCATGGCACAGTAATACCTGGTGCCTCTGTTTATACAATTAGTTCCTTCAAAGTGGTGTTTTCTCAGTGAAAAGACAAAAAAAGAACAAAAAGTCTCCCCACTTGCAAAGATACATGACAAGGTCACTTCTTTGTCCTTGGTTAGATTTTAGGATGGACAAAAATAATGAATTTCCTAAAAAATTCTAGAGCTGGGGCTGTGGCTCAGTGGTAGAGCACCTGCCTTGCACGTGTGAGCCACTGGGTTCGATCCTCAACACCACATAAAAAAAATAAATAAAGATATTAAAAATTCTAAATGTAACTCTAACTTTATGTGGAACTGGTATTGAGCTTTATATAATTCAAACTTAAAAATTAGTATAGTTGGGCTGGGGATGTGGCTCAAGCGGTAGAACTCTCACCTGGCATGCGTGTGGCCCGGGTTTGATCCTCAGCACCACATACAAACAAAGATGTTGTGTCCACTGAAAACTAAAAAAAATAAATATTAAAAGTTCCTTCTCTCTCTCTCTCAAAAAAAAAAAAAAAAAAAATTAGTGTAGCCATGGTATCTGGTGTAACCAATAAAGGTTTTATCTAGTAACATCCATATTTATCTCTGACCTTCTCATTATTTCCACAGTTTTAGATGAATTGAGGTCAAAATTCAAAATTATAAAATATTCATAAAATAAGCCTCATTAGTAAGAATTGACATGAACAACAAGCAATAGAAATGCTTTACAGCATCAGTGGCAGTTTTGGTTTGTTTTCAAGATGAAGTAGACTTAGATATGTGGTAGGCTAAGAAAACACAAAAACAAACAAGCAAACAAAAACCACAAATTTAAGAAGCAAAAGCCAGGGGAAGGGTTGATGGGAATCCTGAGGTACTGGAAGAAGAAGATAAGAAGCAGAGATTGAAGGGAGAAAGCTCATTTATTTCTTGTGGAAGGGAAGTTGATATTGAAATGTTAAGTTAGGAATATACAAGAACATGAAAGATTTGTGATTCAGTTTTCTCCATATAATAGGAAATGAGAAGGAGGCAAGAGTGGAAATGTGTGGGCATGGTTAAAAATTTAGATTTTTTATGGAGTATTTAAGGAAATGAATAGGAAAAAGTAGAAGGTTGGCTGATGGCTGTTGAGAGCCCAAGAATGGCCATGTGAATTTGAACAACATTAATTCTGTGAAGTTGTGGGATTTTCTGTCAGCCATGGAATGATGGAAAAGCATAAAATCCACAGTTCCACGGAAGACAGATTTAGAGCAAAAACAAATAAATAACTGGAATTCTTGCATCAAGAATAAAATGAATTTCTGTTTAAAATTCAGAGTTTAAGAAAATGAAATTGCACATAAGAATTTTGAAAGCTCTTGTTGAGGTTGAAATGATTAAATATTTTAAGGTTTTCATGACAGAAAATGTAAATATTAATGATCCAGAAAACTGTATAGATAAACACTGAGCAAATCAACTCATATTGAATTTCTTTACGTTTTAGTCAATTAAGCTGAGTGCCAAAATTTTTAAGTTTTTTTTTTCTGTTCTTTAAAATGTATGTAATAAAATAAGGGACAAAACAAAAGTCAATTGTAAAACTCAAACAAAATATTCTGAAACTAGTTAGGAACTGCATGTGTTAAATTTGAGATCTTGACAGGCAAAGAACAAGTGCGTGTATGAATTTTTAAGTGTTTCCTATATCATCGTTTCAGTGCCACTGGATTCATTCACTGTGTTAGGTGTTCTAATCATTTATTGATCTTCTAGTAAGTCGCATGGCAGCTGCAACAAGAGCCCTATCATGTTTCTGTCCAGAATCACTGCTGCTCCACAGCACCTGCTGTGAAGAAAATTAAGTATGGATGAGCGATCTTTGTTGATTTCACTCCCAGCAGGTTCCACATGGAGAAAAATACTTTGGTTCAGGAGATCCTGAAACGAGAGAAAATAAAAAGAAATGAAGGGGATCTGAAACAATAAAAGGTAAAATGAGTGGAAAAATGGTAAATGAAATAAGAAAAAAAGCCTTAAATTGTAAAACACAGGGACTGTAAGAAGGAAGATCTCCACAAAATGTTTGGTGAGGGACTTGGATTTGGGAAGTGCCCAGAGTCCAGAAAGCAGAGTTGATATAATTCCAGTGCTCTTGGCATCTTGTCTAGCTCTTTGGCAAGCCAGGCTCCTCTGGAGGCTGCTAACTGCTTAGTACCCCTCAGGGGTTAAATACAGAGTCTTATTTAACTTAGTTGCTGCATTTAGTTTTGATACTGATGATTTGATATGTTGCCGAGACCTTGACAGGCAAAGAACAAGTGCAATTTTATTTTCTTAAACAGAAATTCATTTTGTTCTTGATGCAAGAATTCCAGTTATTTATTTTCTTTTTGTTATTTTATCATTATGGTATTTGTTTTTGAAAGAATTCCAAAGATATATTTTAGGCCCGACTAATATGTTATCAGGACCAAGAAATTTGGTGAGATTTTTTTTTTTTTTTCCATACCAGAAATCTCTCAGACTGTAGCTTAACTCAGTGCCAGGAAACTGAAGGAAGTGACTGTTTCCCAGCCAGGCACTTTCTAGATTGTGATGCTTTGAGAGCATGCTGCTTCTGTGTTGTCTATCTTTTGCTTCATTTTCTGCCTTAGGGGAAGGAAGTACCTGATAGAGGGTAACTGAAAACGGATATAAACATCTCACTAAAAATATAATTATGGGATGTAAGTTTTTTTTTTAACTTATGAATGTGACAAAGGTTACTGTTCTTTACAAAATGGTGGGGGTATAAATTAAAATACAGACTCTGAGGACAAACAGAAATGAACATCTCAGAGCTTAAACTTTGCATCATAAATGTAGGCTTATGTAAACCTGTGCACACAATCCTATGCTTTATAGGAAATCCCCTCAGGTTCACATGCAGATATTTCTTACTATATTTTATGTAACATTTCTACATGCCTGATTACCTACTTTCCCTGCTTATAGATAATATAGGAAAAAAACTGTTTTTAGATAGTTCTGAGAAATCCATTAGACTATAAGCTCCATTGAGGGTGGAGACCAGATGTATCTGATTCAAATTTGGATTTCCAGGGCCAGCACATACATGCCTGTTAGAGTCTGTAAACAAGTCAAAATAACACCTGGCATTTTGCCAGGGGAATGTTAGAGTTCATAAACAAGTCTGGATGGTGCCTGGCAAAATTCCAGAGGGAGTGGTTTGAGAAGTAACAAAAACAAGCCATTAAGTGTGGAGATTCCTTATTGGTTGACTGATGTATCTAGTTTATGCTAATTAGATAAGCTGTGTGGAATGTATAAATACCGCTCCTGTCCTACAATAAATGGCTCCTACTCCTGCTGTATCAACGTACACAAGTTATTCGTCACCCCCCGGTTATTTTGCCCAGCCAGCCGGGCTGCGGCACATGCCTATGAAACAGAGCAGTAGAAGCTATATGTGTTGAACAAATTAATGAATGGTGAAAATTAATTGGGAGTGACCAGTAAATGTTGATGTAATATATGAACCAAACCTGTGATATATCCTCTGAAACCTGAAAAAAATCTCAGTTGTGATGCTAACAATATTGCCTTATAGAGATAATTGGAGTGCATAAGACCCTGGGTTCAATCTCTACTATTCTGCAAAACAAAACAAAACAAATATATAGAGATAATTGGAGTGAAAAATATTTTATTTTTTCTAAGGTGTATAGTTCTGACTTGAATGACCTAAGCTGTGATTTTTATACGTATATATACTGGGACTATTGGCAATTACTTGAATCAAAACTAAACTCAAGGCTGGGGTGTAGCTCAGTGATAGAGCTCTTGCTTAACATACTCAAGGTCCTGAGTTCTATCCCCCACATCACATAAACAAACAAACAAAAACAAAAAGAAATCAAACATATTCAAAATAGTGATCTTAATTAGAAGATTGGTATCCTTCTATGTACTTCTTAATCCAGATTTAGCTTACTCAATATATTTAAAACTTAGCCCTCATCAAACAACTCTAAATTATGATGCCCCTGACCTAAATATTGTCTTAAAAAGAACTTTTTGATCAAAGTAAAAATCTACTTATTGACTTAATTTAATATAAGGAAGCTGGTGTTTCTGTATCTCAGAGGCTAATTCAATGATTGTTATAATTCTTGAGTAGTGTAGATTCCTTTTGCTTCTGCTTCTGAAGAAAGGTAATGAATATAAAGCAACCAAATATAGTAGGGATTTACTTCCTTAAAACACAATTTCCAATGAGGTTGAAAACACATTGAAATATCATTAGTAATATGCGTTCCAATCAAGGAAACGCCATGGAATAATTTATTCAGGTAGAATGAGAGAGCTAACCGTAAAATACATTGGTTATAAGTACAGTCTCTGAAGCCAAAGTAAGGTATTTAAACCTGGCTATGTCACACTTCAGTAGTGTGATCTGGTGATACTTAACCTTTCTGGGACTAAGATTCCTTCTCTGTAAAATGAAGGTAATAATATTATCTGTTACATAGGGTTTTAAAAATTAAATGAGTTAATATGCAATTCATAGAAAGCACACTTATTCCAACACCTTGCCTGTATTCTGTGTGTAATCGGGCACTTGTTTTATTACTGGTTCTGTCCCAAGATGACTTCACTTTGGAAGGGCTTTAATATTGATTTTCTTCACTTATGAGCAGTTTAGTGGATTCTTTAGAGGCCAAACCTGTGTTATGGCTCTCATGGCTTACACTAATGTACTGTGTTAGATCAGTCACACTCTCTTCAGGTTCCAGCATGCAACTGGAGCTCTCATTCTTCCCTCCACCAAAGCAGCCTGCCAGCTTGCTCTTGCCCTTCAAAGTTCCTGGGAGGCAGACACCACTGTGCTGAGTCCTCCCAACTCAATAGTGCACAACAAGCGCTCTAGTGCTTCTGTGAAGAGCCTCTCTCTTCCTTTTCTCACAGCATCCTGGCAACTCATTTTAAAGAAATTCTCCTTCTAAATTCTTTCTCCAAATTCCCTGCCAACCTATTAATAGTCTTTGTGTGGTTTTTAGAGTTGTCCAACTAGTTTTCCACCACATTACTTTGAAAACATTCAATTTCTACTTAACTAGCATTGATAGCTAATATTCAGCATATCTTGGTGTCTCAGATAAAATTTTCTATTACTTCCTATTATCAATTACAATCTCTTAGGTCTATGAAGGTAATGATTGATTTTTAAGATCATTTCTATCTAGAATTTCTGTTTCCTGCAAGTTTCTTTTTGCAGTGTGCGTTGTTCTCTTCCTTTCTTCTTTGCTGTTGTGTCCTTTCCTCAGCAATCTGTTGGTTTTGGATTGTGTGCTCACTTTTCAGAGTGAGGCAAGAAGAGCTGACTGGAAGCTCTGTCTTCAAGTGTAGATTGGACTGTAAAACAGTAAGGGTGACTAAAGTGTGCAGTTTCATTTGGGAACTTGAGTGAAAGGGGATTAGTTAAGCTTTTCCTTTCCTTTGTAAAGGGGATTTTCCAATCTCCTGCTTTTGAAGTGTGAAGGTGGTAAATAGCATCTGGGTTAGTTTTCTCATAACTAAGGCATCTCCAGTCATAATGTAGAATTTGGTTGCTTTTCTTAGTTCAGGTACCACACTTTATCCCTGCCCTCAGTTATGAGGCTATCACCAAATCTCAAGCCTCTCTAGCTAAGATTCCTGGTTCTACTAGTCTTCTACCAGTGTTCAGTGGAACTGAATGTGGAGGATAAATGGAGAAGGGAACAATCTATTTCACATAGACTTTCATTCAGTCTTTCTGCAACTTTATATCTCCATTAACAGAGATAATTGACCCTCCGTTTTCTAGGTTTTTCTATGTATATTCTATAAGTTTTTCTATAAGCCTATCAACTTTGGTTGGCAAATAAAGGTTCTGTTTTTCCATTTTTTCATGTTTCCCAAATTATTTACTACTCATTCATAAGCTTTTTGTTTTCTACATTTTTACTTGTCATCTTTTTTCTCCTTTTATTTCTTTTGTGAATTTATGAGATGCCTTTCCAATTATTACTTTAGTGAGATTTTAGCTAACATATCTGTATAAGAACACGGAAGTGCTTTGCCCTTAACATATTGTAAATATTGTGAATTGTGCTGCTATAAACATTGATATGGCTGTACCCCTGTAGGAGCCAACCTAGATGCTCTTCAGTGGATGAATGGATTTAAAAAATGTGGTATATATACACAGTGGAATTTTATACAGCAATGAGAATAAAATCATGGCATTTGCAGGTAAATGGATGGCGTTGGAGAAGATAATGCTAAATGAAGCTAGCCAATCTCCCAAAAATGTTTTCTCTGATATAAGAAGGTTGAACCATAGTAGGGTAGGGAGGGGGAACATGAGAGGAATAGATGAATTCTAGATAGGGAAGAGGGGAGGGAGGAAAAGGGAGGAGGCAGGGGATTAGCAAGGATGGTGGAATGTGATGGACAACATTATCCAAAGTACATGTATGAAGACACGAATTGGATGTCAACCTACTTTATATACAAACAGAGATATGCAAAATTGTGATATAATGTGCAATAAGAATTGTAATGCAAAAAATACCCAAAGTACATGTATAAAGACATGAATTGGCATGAACATACTTTATATACAAAGATATGAAAAAGTGTGCTCTATATATGTAATAAGAATTGTCATGCATTCCACTATCATGTATTTAAAAAATAAAATAAAAAAAAATCAATAAATCAATATTGTAAATATGGTTTTCTCTTGGAATGAATCCATATACATATGAATTGTGCTTGATTGATATGATCAATATAGTACATGACTGATGGAATCTATGGAATCAGATCTAAAAATAATATTTAGGTTAAAGCCTGAAAGTTAAGTATGTTGATGAATATAAGAAGTAGGAGGAACAGTGATCCAGTAGAAGAAATAGGTGTGAAGACCCTGAGTAGGTATGTAGCTTGTTAAATTCAAGGATTTGTGGTGTGATTTCAGACTATGGGGCAAATAAAGTAGACAAGATAAAGTGGAAGAGATAGAAAGGGGGCAGTTTGCAAGTTGTGAAAGGCCATACTAAGAATTTTAGATGTTCATATACTACCACAATGTGATCCTAATTAGAATAAGTTATACTCCATGTATGATATGTCAAAATACACTCTACTGTTACGTATATCTAAAAAGAACAAATAAAAATCATAAAAAAGACTTCTGAATGTGATTCTAAGAGTAATGGGAAGCTAGGCAAAGATTTTAAAGTGAGTAGCTTGATCAAAATTGTGGTTTTAGTAAAATAACTGGATTTTGTCAGGAAAATACATTTGAAAACAGAAAATTATGTGTCAAAGAAGAGTTAAGGTATCTTAGGAACTAGTCAAATGCTTTCTCTAGCTCAGAATTGTGGTTTGAAAGTAAATGCTGAAAATGGTATTCTAATCCAAGCAATTGCAGAGAATAGGACTGTCCTTTTCAGAGATAACAGTTATAAAATATACATAGATGTGTATGTTTATGTGTGAGCATTATGTGTTTTAAAGGCACGTTAGAGAGTGACCAGAAGCAAACAGAAGAGGGGATTTAACCACTGAAAGAAGAGATCCATAGTCACTAGGTGAGAATCACATAATATGATTTTCAAGTCATTTTGTCATCTGTATGACATAGGACCATGTGGACTTACTCTGAAAGCCAATATCTTAATGGGTCAAGGAATTAGAAGATGAAAATCAATGATGGCAAAGTGACTGAAAATTAAGGATAAATGTAAAGTATGAATCCAGAGGAAAAGTCTCAAAATATGAGAATGAAGTCTCCTCAAAATCTCAACTGACCTCTAAGTTATGCATGCATGGGAGACACATAGAGAAATCTACTAGAAAGTAACAGCTAAGGTTAGAGAAAAGTGATTTTAAATTCTTATCAAGGTAAAGCAGACAGAATTTTGAGTTTGAATCCTTTCAAATTAAACCCCAATGGGCTTTTCCCCATCCACCATAGCAAAGCATAACACCAAACTGCTGCCAGTTCTAGGTGATCAGTCAGAAATCTAACTCCCTGACAGAACAAAACTCACATTTTATAAAGGATAAGTTATATTCCAACATTTTAATGATGAAAATATGTTTCAGATAAATGTGACCCATAATCAAGAAAGAAAGTAGATGAATCATTTGGGAAAACCAGCATATGAGGACTTTAAACTTGCTTTTATAAATTCATTGAAAAACCTCAGGAAAACAATAGTTATAAAAAAAGTTAGAGATGAGAAATCTCACTATAGAAATTTATTAAAAACTAAAGAAATTTTAGAATTGAAAAATGCAATTTATAAAATGAAAAATTCACTGAACGGCTTCATAGCAGATTGACTGAAGCAAAAGCATGCCAGTAAACTAGAAGGTCAATAAAATTACCCCATCTGAAGGAGAGAGAGGAGTAAGATTGGGGAAAGTTGACATGCCTTCAGTAGCTTATGAAATAATAGCAACTGACCTAACATATGTCTAATTTGAATTAATTAAAGAGAGAACACAGAATGAAAAAGAAAAATGTTTGAAGAAATGGTGTCTCAAATTAAGTGGAAAACATCAATACACAGATCTAGGGGAGTTCAGTGTACTCTAGACAGAATAAACACAAAAAGAACCACACTGCAGGCACATCTTATTCAAAATATTGGGGAAAAAAAGATTAACCTAAAATTTTGACAGTGGTCATGTAAAAAATTTACATGTGTAGCAAGACTGGTATGAATGACAGATTTCTCAGAAGTATTAGAGAATTGAAAAAAAATTAGAATTAGATATTCTAAGTAATGAAAGAACAAAAAATAACTATCAATTAAGGATTTTATTTCTAGTAAAAATATTCTTTAAAAAATGAGAATGAAAGGAAGACATTTTCAGATAAACAAAATGGTAGATAACTAGTTATCATTAGGCATGCATTTTTATGAAACACTAAAGAATATTTTTCAGGCCAGAGAGAAATAACATCTTATTAAAACTAGATATACTTTAAAGAAGAGCACAAGAAATGGTAACTATGTAGGTAAATATGAAAGGTATATATTCCTTTTGCTTTCTTTACAAGATAATTGACTTTTTTGAGGTTAATAAAATGTTCAGAACACAGGTAAAAATTTGTAAGCAATGGCACAAAGGATGAGGGTAGATGAATAGAATTTTACTTTTGCAAGATTCTTGGCTTTACATGAATTATTTCACTATTAAGACTAAATAAACTGTGATAAGTTTATAACTAGGACCACCCCAAAATAATACAAATAGGTATAGCTAAAAGAAAATATGCAGATTAAAATGATATGTTAAAAATTATTTGAGTAGTGAGAATATCCAAGATGGCTATCCAGAGGAAGGCTGCATTCCTTATTGCTCTGTGACTCAAGATTCTAACAAAGGAAATACTGCTTCTCTGCAAGGCAGCCATTGCTGCCCACTGATTCTCTGCTATTTACCCACCATTTTTCTGCCACCATCACCTGCCATCTACCAGCATATTGCCCACCTTTTTACCTGTTCACCCATGCCTGTCACCTGATGTCCACCCATGGATTGCCCGCTGTTAGCCTATAGACCACCCACTGCGGCCTGGAAGTCAGTTGTCACAGTATCTGCAGTTAAGGTAATGAAAGACTTCAGATGATACTATAAGACTACAGGGTAGAAACTGTACTGCCTCAGATCCATAGCTCTAGATGGGAAGACACAAACACAACATGAAAAAAATGGGAACAAAGCACCTCAAACAAACCAAGATGTCTCAACAATAGAATCCCCAGACAAGACAGTAGATGAAATGTCAGAAAAGGATTTCAGAAGATATATAGTTAGGTTGATCTTTGAAATAAAGGATGGTATTGGAGAGAAAATACAGGAAATGAAAGGCCACTTCAATAAAGAGGCAGAGATTTTAAAAAGGAATCAAGCAGAAATAAACCAAATTAAAATTTCAATGGAAAGTATTACCAATAGATGACCACTTAGAAGATAAAACTCAGGAAATGAAGAAAAAAATATATATTATTGAAAATAAAATCAACTGAACAGAGAAGATGGTAAGAAACCATGAAGAGAACTCCAAGAAATATGGGAAAATATGAAAAGTCCAAGTTTAAAGTTTATCAGAATAGACAAGGCATGGAGATATAAATCAAAGGAATGCACAATATTTTCAAAGACCTAATATCAGAAAATATCCCAAATTTAAAGAATGAAATGGAAAATCAAATACAAGAGGCTTACAGAACCCCAAATGTACAAAATTACAGCAGACAAACACCAAGTCACATTATAATGAGATTGACTAACATTCAGAATAAAAATAGAATTTTAAAGACTGTGAGAGAAAAAAAATCAAATTACCTGTAGGGGAAAACCAATTTAGATTTCAATTGATTTCTCAACCCAGACCCTCAATGCCAGGAGATCCTAGAATAATGTATATCTGCCTCTAAAAGAAAATGGATGCCAACCAAAAATCTTATATCCAGCAAAATTAAGCTTCAGATTTGAAGATGAAATAAAAATCTTGCACGATAAACAATAGTTAAAAGAATTCACAACTAGAAAGCCTGCACAAGAGAACATTCTCAGCAAAATATGCCATGAGAACGGAATGGAAAAAAAAATTAAAACAAATAAAGGAAGGAGATACACTAAATAAAAGGTTAATGAAAGGAGAAACTAAGTCAAGTTAAAAACTGAAAATAAACAAAAGTGATCAGGAATACAAGTCATATCTCAATAATAACCTTGAATGTTAATGGCCTGAATTCATGAATCAAAAGATATAGATTGGAAGATTGAATTTAAAGACAAGACCTCAAAATATGCTGTCTCTTAGAGATTCACCTCATAATAAATGACATCCACAGATTGAAGGTGAAAGGTTGGGAAAAAGCACATCACTCACATGGACTGCGTAAACAAGAAGGGGTTTCCATCCTCTTATCAGACAAAGTGGATTTCACACTAAAGTTACTCAGAAAGGATAAAGAAGGACACTTTATACTACTTAAAGGAATCATCAAGACATAACAATTGTAAATATATATGCCCCAAATATTGGAGCATCTATGTACATCAAACAAACCCATCTCAATTTCAAGAATCAAATTAGACTACAACACAATAATACTCACTGACTTTAACACACCTCTCTTGCCACTGGATAGGTATTCTGAACAAAAACTACACAAAGAAACTATAGAGTTAAATAATATAACCAATGATTTAGACTGGATGAACATATATAGAGTATTTCATCTATCATCGAACGGGTACACCTTCTTCTCAGCAGCGTATGGACCCTTCTCTACAATAGACCATATGTTATGCCAAAAAACAATTCTCAGCAAATACAAAAAATACAGGTACCACCCTGCATTCTATCAGATCATAATGGAATGAAGTTAGAAATAAATGATAAAATAAAAAGTAGGAGATACTCCAACTAAATAATATGCTATTGAATGAACAATGAATAGCAGAAGACATCAGTGAAGAAATAAAAATTTTTAGAAGTAAATGAGAACACTGATATAATGTATCAAAATCTCTGGGACACTATGAAGGCAATGCTAAGAGGAGAGTTCAATACATTGAGCTCATTTGTTAAAAGAATAAAAAGTCAACAAATAAATGACCTTACATTACATCTCAAAGGCCTAGAAAATGAACAAATCAACAACAAAAGTAGTAGAAGACAGGAAATAATTGAAAATAGAAAATCACTAAGACATCAACAAATTTCTAGAGACATATGGCATTCCCAAACTAAATCAGGACATATACAATTTAAGCAGATAAATTTCAAGCAATGAAATAGAAGACACCATCAAAAGCAAAACAACCAACAAAAACCCAGGACCAGATGGATTCTCAGTTGAGTTCCACAAGACCTCCAAAGAAGAATTAGCATCAATATTTCTAAAATTATTTCATGAAATAGAACAGAAGGGAAACCTTCCAAACTCATTCTATGGGGCTAGTATCACCCTGATTCCAAAACCAAAGGCACATTAAGGACAGCAAACTTCAGACCAATATTCCTGATGAATATGTAGGCAAAAATTCCCAATCAAATACTGCAAAATCACATACAAAAACATTTTAAAAGATAGTGCACCACAATCAAGTGGGGTTCATCCCAGGAATGCAAGTTTGGTTCAACATATGAATATTGATAAATACAATACATCATATCAACAGACTTAAAGACAAGAATCACATGATTATTTTGATAGATGCAGAAAAAGCATTCAACAAAATAAAGCACGCTTTCATGTTCAAAACACTAGAAAAACTGGGGATAGCAGGAACATACCACAACATTGTAAAAGCTATCTATGCTAAGTCTCGGGCCAACATCATAATAAATGGAGAAAAATTGAAAGCATTCCCTCTAAAACTTGGAACAAGACAGGGATGCCCTCTTTCAATACTTCCAGTCAACATAGTCCTTGAAGCTCTAGACAGATTAATCAGACAGAAAAAAAGAAATTAAAGGAATGCAAACAGAAAAAGAAGAACTCAAACTGTCACTGTTTGCTGATGAAATGATTCTAGAGGATTTAGAGGATCCAAAAAAGTCCACCAGAAAACTTCTAGAACTAATAAATGAATTCAGCAAAATAGCAGGCTATAAAATCAATACCCATAAATCAAATGCATCTCTATACATAATTGATAAATCTACTGAAAGAGAAATTAGGAAAACTAACTCATTCACAATAGCCTCAAAAAATGAAAAAAAAAAAAAAAAACGAACTAAAGAGGTGAAAGACTTCTATGATGAGAATTACAGAACACTAAATAAAGAAATTGAAGAAGACCTTAGAAGATGAAAAGATCTCCCATGCTCTTGGATAGGCAGAATTAATATTGTCAATATGGCCATACTAGGAAAACTGTTATACAGATTTAATGCAAGTATCAAAGCAATCCTAAGCAAGAAAAGTGAAGCATGAGGCATCACAATGCCAGACCTTAAAATATACTACTGAGCAATAGTAAAAAACAAAACAAAAACAAACAACAAAAATAGCATGGTATTGACAGCAAAATAGACATATAGACCCAATGGAACAAAATAGAAAACACAGAGACAAACCCATATAAATACTGTTATCTCATACTAGACAAAGGTGCCAAGAACACACATTGGAGAAAAGATAGCCTATTCAACAAATGGTGCTAGGAAAACTGGAAATTCATATGTAGCAAAATGATATTAAATGTCTATCTCTCACCCTTCACAAAAATCAACTCAAAGTGAATCATAGACTTAGGCACTAGAACAGAGACCCTATGGCTAATAGAAGAAAAAAGTAGGCTCAAATCTTTATCATGTCAGATTAAGATCTGACTACCTTAACAAGACTTCTAAAGCACAAGAAGTAAAATTAAGAATAAATAAATGGGATGGGTTCAAACTAAAAATCTTCTTAGCAAACAATCAATACCATGAAGAGAGAGCCTACAGTATGGGAAAAAAATCTTTACCACATGCACCTCAGATAGAGCACTAATCTCCAGGATATATAAAGAACTCAAAAAACTTAATACTAAACAACAAAACAAAACAAGACAAAAAATAACCTAATAAATAAATGGACTAAGGAACTGAACAGAGACTTCATAGAAGAAGAAATACAATTGATCAACAAGCATGTGGAAAAATGTTCATCATCTCTAGCAATTAGAGAAATGCAAATCAAAACTCCTCTTAAGATTTCATCTCAGAGTTTAGAAGATGGCAGCGAGGGGACTGCATTGCCCCCATGTGCCGTGTCACTGTGTGGGAGAATGACGAGTCAGGACGGCTAAAGGCTATCTTGTTAGGAATTTCCAGCAATAGTGGGGTGCTCCGGAACCTGGAGGAAGGATTTCCATCGCACGAGGATCGGCTACGGGGACTCAACGCAAGAGATTTGTCGCACGGAGGGTAACACTGCTTATTTAGCAAATCGCCCCGCGGCTAGAGTCTGCAGCGCGCGAGCTGGGAAACGAGGAGACAGCGACGCAGGGATACAGCGCTGCAGTTTCTGCCAGCCGTGCAAGCACCGTACTCAGGGCTGAATTCTGGGTTCAAGACGGGGGAAGGAAGCGGTCCAATTCGGTTCTCCACACCGGTCAGACCACAGAGGAGGCCAGCGGCCACCATGTTGGAGAGCTGACGTCACCATCCCTGTTTTTGACTGACCGCAGCTCATTCAGCCATAGAACAGGTAATTTCAGGCTGCCATTCGCCTGCGGCTTGCAGACAGATTACTCAGGCTCAGTGCTAAATAACCCGCGGAAACTGCTTCTTGGAGCCTGCTCTTATCAGAGCATACACCGAGCACGGAGCGGCCGAGTTCTGGCTCCCAGAACTGCTCTGGCCCACGGCTAAGGAGCCCGCGGAAACTGCTTCTCGGTCCGGGTCCTGCTGAG
>NW_025999842.1:16956109-16995555 GCF_001458135.2 Marmota marmota marmota | reverse complement strand
ATTCTGCAATCTGTATATGGGGTAAAAATGGGAGTTCATAACCCACTTGAATCAAAGTGTGAAATATGATATATCAAGAAACATGTAATGTTTTGAACAACCAACAATAAAAAATTTAAAAAAAAAGATTTCATCTCACTCTAGTCAGAATGACAATTATCAAGAATACAAGCAATAATAAATGTTGGCAGTATGCGGAGAAAAAAGTACACTCATACCTTGCTGGTGGGACTGCAAATTGGTGCAACCCCTTTGGAAGGCAGTATGGAGATTCCTCAGAAAACTTGGAATGGAACCATCATTTGACCCAGGTATCCCACTCCTCAGTTTATACCCAATGGAATTAAAATAAGCACACTACAGTAATATGCAGTTACATCAATGTTTATAGCAGCTCAATTCACAATAGCTAAATTATGGAACCAATGTAGATGCCCTTCAACAGATGAGTAAATAAAGAAAATGTGGTACATATACACAATGAACTATTACTAAGCCTTAAAGAAAAATGAAATTTTGGTATTTGCAGGTAAATGGATAGAACTAGAGAGCATTAAGCTAAGTGATATAAACCAATCCCCCAAAACCAAAGTCTGAATGTTTTCTTTGATATGTGGATGCTGATCCATAGTGGGAGGGGGTAGGAAGAATGAAGGAACTTTGGAGTGTGTAGAGGGAAATGAGGGGAGGGCTGGAGCTGTGGGGATGGGAAGGACTGTGGAATGAGACATTATTACCATATATAAGATTACACTATTGTTGTGACTCTACAACATGTGCAGCCAAAGGATTGAAAAGTTGTGTATATCAAAATGCATTCTATTGTCATCTATAACTAATTGGAACCAATTTAAAAAAATAGAAGGGAGGCCAGTAGAATATAAAAAGATTACCAGAGGGAGAGAGGGTGGGAAAGATACTGGGGAATGAAATTGATCAAATTATACCATTTTATTTTGTACAGAGATGAATATATTATAACAAATCCACAAAATAAAAATGGGCATAGAGCATGTTATGGGTTAAATTATAGCTTGTAGAGCATTTGTGTGGGTTCTAATCCCACACCTTGGAATAAGGCCTTTTTTTTCCCTTCCAGAACTGGCAATATTGTGGTATAACTACCTAAGTTATAAGGGAGTAGGGCAAGTCACTGTTGTCTCAGTGGGGCTTATGACTTATGAGAACAGGGTGGGCTGCTCAGTTGGTGGGCCTTGTGATCTATAAGGCAGCAGGGCCAGCTGCTGATTCACTGTGCCTTGTGTCCATTAATGATTATCTTCTCTCCTATCTAATTGATTTTTCACATAAAATATTTGAGTTTCCATCCCTTTTATTTTACATATGCTTTATAGGTATTTCTGTGCAGTTCCCCTGGGCATTCCCTTTAACATGAGCCAGAGAAAAATCTCTGGTGTGAATCTATACCAGCATACCTTCAGGAGCAAAATATGCAGTTCTTGTATATTTCTACCTGTTCCACTCAGTTACTGGTGTCACAATGTAATGTGTATGCATCATGAATAGGACTACATGAAAGAATTATGATGAACATTTAAGCCTCCTTCTCATGCCCACAGGTGTTAACACTATGCTTTACGGTGTCTTAGGGAACAGAGCATTTTTTTGCCGTAACCATGTGAGTGAGGTGCTACCATCCTTTTGACACCAGTTGTTCCAAGTTAGAAGAAAAAGGAATCTATTACCTTGAGAATAGAAAATGTTGTGGCCTTTCAAAGAAAAACATTATTACATATTTTGAGGCTACAAATGAAAAGTACATTTAAGTTCCATACAAATGTTAATTCCTAAACATGTAAATGTCAGTCTCCATAACCCATTAAAGCAAAAAATGTCTAGAATCCCTCCTTATTCCTATTCTGCAAATGGAAGCAGTTCTAGAGGCCCAAAAGGGATATGACCACTGGGAGTTATGGCCAGACACGACTTGCTCTGATGTCACAAGGAGCCATGATGAGTGAGTTTCAAAGTGCAGGTATATAAGAGAGTGGCTGTGGCTGAGTTTTTGTCCATCACTATAGGAAGCTTTTGGTGGTGTCGAGTCAGACTACCAGAGAGTTAGTCCATTTGGTGGTTGACAGTTGGTTGTGGTGGTCTTTGGATATTGGTTTTTTGATTTGGGTTATTGTTTTGTCTTGTTTGTGTTTTTGATTTGAATTTGTTGGTTTTTTAAATTTTTTTTTAAGCTACCATCCTTAGATGGTGTTCCTTATAGCCAGAGTAGTGTGACTAGTCTAGTGTTTCAGGGGCCCAGCTTCTGCAAGAAGGCAGTCTTGAGGAACCTGAATGAGGTCCTGAGGGACATTGGGCATGGCGGTTTAAAACTAGCCTGCCATTGGCCCACAGGGGCAGAGGTGGCAATGAAAGTCCTGTCAAAGACAGTGCATAACCTCCTGCTCCTCTCTGAACCAGATATGATGAGAAGCCTTGAACATCCCAACGCGATTCAGTTATTTCAGGTTGTTGAGACCCACAGAAATATCTACATGGTGATGGAGCACACAGGTGGAAGACAGCTATTGGACCACTTCTCGCAGGGTGACATGCAGGAGAAAGAGGCCCAAGACTTTTCCTGAAGATAGTGTGTTCTGTGGGATACTGCCATGACAAGGGCATTGTGCACAAGAGCTGAAGCCAGAGAACATCATGCTGGATGCCAGAGGCCATGTCAAATTTATGGACTTTGGCTTCAGCACCATGATCATGCCAGGGCAGAAACTGCATGGGTTCTGGGGCACTCTCACACTTTGCCCCTGAAATTATCCTGAGGTTAGCATATGAGGAACCTCAGTGGACATCTGGAGCCTGGGTGTCATTTTGTATTTTATACTGACAGGGGAATTCCCATTTATGCCACCCACCACTAAGGAGATGCTGATACAGATCATGCTTGAAATCTACTACATCCCTCCCATGTTTCTGTAGCAGTACAAATACTCACCTGCCAAATACTGACCCTGGACCCCAGGAAGCATCCCACAGCCAAGCAGATCCTTAAGCACCCATGGCTGATGCAGGGTGAACAGTATTTACCCCATGATTATGGTGAGGCTCTTCCCAAACACCCAGGCCCTGAAATATTGACAATGGATTACTATCTACAAGACCTGGGTGTCTCTGGCCAAAAGAAGGTTCAATGCTACCATGGCTACCTACCTCATACTGGAGCACCAGAAAAGCCTAGGGGCAGGATGCATGTTCCAGGGGAAGCGTCTGCTTTGGGGAGTTAAACCTCACCCATGCCCCTTGGAACTTTCCAATTCTCTTGTCCTCCCAGAGAGGTGTTCCAGTGAGCCTGTCCTTCACCACTTCCCCTTACCCTGTGAGCCTCCACTGCCTATGGAGGCTCAACGGTCAGGGCAGAAGTGCCTCAGAAGGGCTAGCCAGCCTGTCATCCATTTTCGCTACCTGCCTACAAGGACTGCTGTATGAATTAGCCTCCCAGACCGACTCTGGTCAACCCCATGCCAACGGGAAGTTCTGGAAGAAGGTGACTGGGAGGATTGCTACCTATGTCTGACAATTGTGCTGTTGCATGCCATGTGTCAGCAGTAAGATGGCTCCAATGTAAGAGGGAAGAAACCTGACAGATTCATAGAGTGTGGCTCCAATAAAAGGGAGAGGTGACTAGACTAAACCAGTGCACAGCCAGAGCACCTGTGCTCTGTGCATACTGACACCTTGTGTGGGCATGGGTCATGTGGACTTTGAATAGCTGCAGAAGAAACACTTGCCAACTACCTCAGGTTCCTCTGCCTGGGTTTTAGCCATGAGCACTTCTGCATCCACCTGGACATCAGGAGTCTCCTCTGCCCCCGCCTGCAGAAGACATCAGAGACTGTTCTCCCTGGGACACTTCCCCTGCCCTGTTCCTCTGTCTTTTCTCCCATTCTTCTGAGATATTTCTTAATAAACTTGCTTCAGACAAAACAAAAACAAACAAACAAAACAAACAAACAATTATTTGGGTAACTTTCCCCCAGACAACAAAGACAGGAAAAGAGTAATAGAGAAATAAAAATCATAAAAGACAAATAAAAACCAACTAGCATACTAGTATACTTAAATCAACGATTTCAATAATTGCATTAAATTTACATGGTTAATAGGTAGAGCTGATGACAATACAAATGGGATTAAAAAGATAAAGCAGAGAGACATGCTGGTGGCAAAATGTAGTTAACGTTGTTTAGTAGACTATATATATTATGAAAACTGTCTGATACAATTTGGTATTACTATATTGTATAGGTTAGAACTTTCACAGATACATCTGGCCTAATTTGGAACCACAAATAGAACTCAGTATTGTTAATTGTTTACTTCATTTTCTTTATTCACAGGAGACTAAAGCATTTATCTATCCAGGTACTAAGTTACTTCTTTCTTTTGGATGTTTACAGTCTGGAAGGCACAAAAATATCTAAAGAATAATGAAACAGGAGAACTGGGGCCAGTATACCCATGGCTATTTCTTTCCTGTGTTATTACTTTCTTTTATACCATCCAGCACAAAATAGTGTTTATCTATTTTTAATGACACCCATGGGATAACATTCCTCTTGGCAACTTAAAGCAATGCTTAGCAGGTTTCTCTGGAAAGGAATGTTTTATATAGAACATGAATCCCTTGTGTTGCTCTTTGAGTTTATGTGAGTAAATTCAGAATTTGTTGAACACCTGCTATGTGCAGTTGACTGGGGGAGGGCCATTAAAGAAAAAACAATTAAAAAAATGTCTCTATGCTTATTAAATTTAAATATGTATGGAGGCAGATGTATAAACATTCCAGTAGTTAATTGAAAATGCAACGAATATGATAAATATTAATTGGTTAGCAAAGACAATAAATACAATATGAGTCTCTGGGAAATACAGACAATTCTGAGATGGGTTGATTAGATAAAACTTTAGAGAGAATATGACTTTCTTTGAACCTGGAATTAAGGGTAGGGTTTGGACTTATGAAGAAAAGGATGAGAGTACTTTCCAAATGAAGAAACATTGGGATCAACACTCTGCTAGTAAACCTATATTTTGTGCCTAAAAACTAAGAACACAAGCCCAGCCAGAGCAGAGGATTTGTGTGGGTTTGTAGGGTCTAAGATAGTAAAGATAGGAGGGAAAAAGCTTATGGGGAGCAATAGATGTAGGCTAGTTGGTTATGATAATAACTAATAATTCACTGGATACAGCTGATGAGAAAAGCAACATGGTGAAAGTATTAATGAAATTTAATCTGGTTGCGAAATATTGTCTGGTTTAGAGGAAATAAGATTATTTTTATTTGTCTTTGTATAGTCAGAGAGGGATTTGAATAAAACAGAATTATATTTGAGTAAAAAATAAGTACATTTACTATAGTCTACTTTTATAAAGCAGATAAGTTAATGCTAATATTATTAATTATGGATCTCTTTCAAAGAAGGAATTATATTGTCAAATATTTAAGAAAATTTATGTGACCTAAGTTATGATCTATTAATAGTTATATAGTTATGTCTTCTAATAGCCAAATACTCAATTTAGATGAAGTGCACAGGGTCCCTAGGATAAGGCACACAGAATTTAAAAGTCTGTTACTGACTTGACTTTATTAGCTCTTTGTTCATGGGGATTAGAGGCTTTCTACAGAAGCCTAATTTCTTTATTAATAAAAATAATTAATAATTTCTCCTTAGAAGTTTCCATTTTATATTTCATTTTGACTTTGAGTTTATTTCAATGTTCATTGTGATAAAGTGGAGGGATATCTTTACTTATTTGCTGTGAAATATTTATGTAAGTTAAGACACCAAAATATCTAGAACACCTGCAGGAATCTAGAACTTTATAGTGCTAACCAATAATACGGTACACCATAAGATAAATGTATCAGATGGAACTCTTAAAAGGAAATAGCAAGTGCCCTTTTTTTCATTTTTCTTTATTATGTAATCTACTCCCAAGATGCAGGTGGGCATCACAATGATATTTGTTGTGAATTCTGTTCTGCCTTGCTATGGCACCCTGGTGGCTTAAAGAAATTGTATTTATCAAAGGAGGTCCTAGGAGCAGTATAAAATAGGATTTTTCAATCTGATGATACTACATTTTTTATCATTTCAGGGGAAAGTTTGGTAACATTTAGGCTAGATATGGTATCTTGTACTATTATGAATAAGAATGTTAATAATTCATTAAATTTTTATTTTTTTGACTTCAGGCATTTATGAACTGGTTTGAATTACCCATGTCTTTACCTATTTATAACTTTTAGTATTTTGATTAATATTGTCCATAATTCTGCAAACCCAACACAATTTAGATGGTTTATATGAAAGATGGTCAGAATTACTCTTAAATGAATGAATTTGCTGAATGCTGCAAAGTTATTTTATATACAAAAATCTTTAGCAATTTTTAAGACACAGCTTTTGTGTGTATATATATATATATATATATATATATATATATATATATATACTCTTACATAGGACCTAGCACTGAAAAAAACCATTAAAAGCAATGAGAGAAAGTCACCTTGCAAAAAATATATCACTTTTTAGAATCTGGACAAATCCTTGGCCAGGCCATTTCCACCATGAACAAATTTTGGGATAACTATTCTGAACTCATCTTTAAGGAGTGCAGAGTAGGTTGCCCTTCAGAGATGGAGTAGGTTCTATTTTATCCTCTACCCTCTATTTTTCTGAAATTTTATATAAATCAATTTTTAACTTCTATGAAATGAAAATTTCCCATATATAAATATGGAAAGTATGAGGTATATGCAATTATTCACATATTTGCACTTAAAAAAACTATTTTTTTTAGTTGTAGATGGACACAATATCTTTTTGTTTATTTATTTTTATGTGGTGCTGAGGATTGAACTCAGGGCCTCATGCATGTGAGGCAAGCGCTTTACCACTGAGCTACAACTCAGGCCTGTCACATGTTGATGTTTGTCTGGATCTTTGAATATTTAGAGATATCTGACTTTCGCATGACTCCATGTTTTTCATTATTTTTTTTTACTTACATTGTGTATGTGTGTGTGTGTGTGTGTGTGTGTGTGTGTGTGTGTGAGAGAGAGAGAGAGAGAGAGAGAGAGAGAGAAAGAGAGAGAGAGATGGTTTGCTGTGCTGCTCCTCACTGCCCCTTGCCTTTCTGCAATCTTATAAAGCTTCTGAATTCTTTAGTCTCATGTTTTGTTTACCTGTTTGAATGGAGATTAACAAAAGGCATTCAAAAGCATTTACTCACAATATATATTAAAAAACAGCTTCAAATATTTGACTCAGTATAGAGTTTGTGAGAAACTAGAACTTGATTTGTATTCTCTTTATAAGAATGGAATAGTTTCAAGTTTGGCTATAGCAGAGAAAAACTTAGATATTCTAAGGAGAAAAAAAAGAGGACATCATTTCATCACTGATATCTTTCTTACCCTTTATCTAACCTGCCAGAATAAATTTGCTATGATATTACATTATTGTGATGCCTGTTCTTAACTCAAATCTATAATTGTATTATGGATGCATTTAGAAACATTTAGTTAAATCTTATCTTGTTATGAACATTGAGATCCAAGTTTATAATCTCATCTCAAAATGCATTATGTACTATATGAGAGTCTAGCCACTAAATAGGTGGGTTATAGAGATCATGTCACTTCTTGAGGATAATTCGGAAATTAGGCTGCCATTTGGCTCAGTATGTAATGAAATGCATGCTGATTTTTATTCCTCATATCCTTGTAGGCTTCCAAGTGCTTGTTGGACTGTAGCTAGAACATTGTTTGGGAGTAGAATCATTTTAATGTTTTCCTGAATGTGGTATTTTCTAACAAATGACCTAAAATATCTTGTAAATGGCCAGAGTATTTTATTCCATTCTCACTGAAGACTGGACAAATGTAGGTGGTTGTGAAATGTTTTTTCACCTGGAATCAGTAGAGGAATAGAAATTGGATCAGAGTAAAAGGAGGGGCTATAGGGCAAAAGCATTAAAAAACAAAGATTGCTAAGCAAAACTAAAATTAGTAATAATTTTTGAAAGCCTCATATCAGTAAGAAAGACTTGAATTCTGGAAAGGATGCATTGGTCACATAGTAATAAAAAACGTGGAGTTTTTATGGTTGAATTTTTCTTCATTTTGCCTAATGGGTAGTGTTAACAAAACATTCTTTCTAATGCGATGGAAATAACAATTTTCTTCAAATTCACATGAAATTTCAAATTGTGGCCAAAGAACTTAACTAGCTATTTATTGTGCCCCAGGCTTCACCATGTTATTTTACTCCCTGAACATGAAAAGTGGTTTTCTCAAAGATGTGTGCATGGGAAGAAACTCAGGTGCAGATACAGAATATGTAGATTAGGCTCCAGAAAATATCCTGTACACACACCATCTGGCCTCTGTTCTTCTGAAGAAGTATATGTTTACCAGGGCTGAGCAGGTGGGACCTAACCACCCAGGACCTGGGTGGTGGGCCAGAAGGCAAGAAATTCTGAACTCCCTAAATTCCCATTCTGTTCTGAGTGAGAGGTTATTCCACATGAAAAACAAAAGTAGCACATTTAGAAATATTAATTATGAGGGATACTATTTATTTCTACTCTGAATCACTTTCACTTTTCCCTTGATTGAATTTGTTTTAAACAAAAGGTAAATCATTTATATGACAGAATTTTAAAGTGATATTTAGAATGCATACCCAAGTCCTGTTTTAGCAGACTTTCAGGATCACTGTCATGGTTATCTTTGTGAAATAATAGTCTCTAGATGGCAGCATTTCAAGGCTTTAGAACACCTGTTTTTTTTTTTTTTTTTTTTAAATTTTAATATTTATTTATTAGTTTTCGGCAGACACAACATCTTTGTTGGTATGTGGTGCTGAGGATCGAACCCGGGCCGCACGCATGCCAGGCGAGCGCGCTACCGCTTGAGCCACATCCCCAGCCCAGAACACCTGTTTTAAAATATATAAAATGAGGTGTTCCTGAGTGTGGTTGAGTATGACCAGTGGGAATTTGAGGGAAGTTTTCCTAATTTGCTGAGGAAAATCAAAGACTCATTGAATTTTCAGGACATATTTGTTATTACTAGAAATTAAATTGGTAGGAAAACAACTGTATGCCCACAAAATAGGACTGTTTTTGTACACAACAGGATTTACCAAGGACCATGAGTGTGATTCTCCATATATCACTCTCTAAGTTGTGAAGGAAGAAACACACTCTCCAGTCGTTCTTCTCAGAATGTGTGGGTACAGAAAAGATTCTCTGCTGTAGTGGTCTGTGTGGCTCCCTAACAGTCTAGCAAAGGAACATGACCCTAGTTTGCATGCCTGGGACCATATCTACTATTACAACTGACTTTGTATTACATTCCAGCTTCAGTCTTCTTAATTTACATTAAGTTGAGGATTTATTTCTCCCAATAACCCTAATAGGTAGGCACCACTGTTCTCCATTTTGCAGATGAAGTACAGAGACACAGGGACTTTGCCCAAGGCAACACAGTTAGCAAGTGGCAGAACTGGGATCTGATCTTAGCCAATCTTACTCTAGAGATTTTGCTCTTTAGATTATGCTATACTGTATAATACTAACCAGGGAAAAGGCCCGATTAGAATGAGAAAATCAGAATAGTAAGTAAAGTGTGGCTTTTGCGGGGTTAGAGGAGAAACTTCCTTGTGCTCAAATCTCTACAGACCATTCTTTAGAGAGTTTTGAATCTACTTTCTGACCTGGAACTTAAATTCAGTTTAGTACACATTAATCAAATGCCTCTTATGATCCAGGAATCAAGCAAGGCACTAGAGACAGAAAGACAGGCTCGACACAGATAAGCCTCCACGTTATATCTTAGAAAGATGTTCTTTTTAGATTTATGTCCTCAGATGGCAATTCTTTGCCAATGTCCTTGAAGTAGCAGTGAAAATGTAAAGCTCCAAATGTATGCTTGTTCTTTACTGGGGGTCAACCTTCCTTTTTGTTCAAGTCTCAAGTCATTTAGTGAAATACAACAGAGGATGACAGTATCAGATGAATCTGATTCATTGTGTCCTTTCTGGCTATCAGCAGCAGGCTCTGGTTACTTGCAGCTGCTTATTACCCTACAGGCTTGCTGATCAGCTTCTTGGACCACAGACATGCAATAACTTTAATGGAAAAACCTTCCTCTTCTTCCCCTGCAATTTAGATTCCTTTCACCTCCTGACTTGCTTTCTAAAATTGCAAATATCATGTAGAAAGAGCTATCATCTGATAAATAGTCATACAAAAATGACATGGCAAAATCGCCTCCCTAGGAATGAAGGAGTCACCTGAAATAACACCATCAAATTTCATGAATTACATTTAATAAATAAACAGAAACCTCATGATTTAACTGTTTAGGGACTATGACTCTTGATTCTGATTATTTTCTACAGATGACTTGCAGTAATTATGTAGGGAACCCAGAAATTAGAAAATGCAAGAAAAGATGCTTAAACTTCTCAAATACTTTGTGCACAAGATGGACTTCAAAGACTATTATATTTCAACCTCTAGGTCTCTAAAACCTATACTCAACTTGCAATCTTATTAATAGAGAATATTTGGGATCATAATATTGGTGAGATCAAAGCATTTTATGATAATAAAAATGGTAGCCAATATTAATTGAAGCAGGCCCTATGCTAAGTGTTTAACATGTGCTATTTCATTTAATCCTCCCAAACATCCATTTTACACACAAGGAAACAGTTTAGAGAGGCTACCTCTCCAAAGTCACAGAGCTTTTTTTGACAGAGTAGGGCTATGCACCTGAGGGGTTTGTATAATAAGACGTTTCTCATGCTTACCGTCCCATACTCTCTGACAAAGTCTTTTACATTTACTCACTGACTATATTTAGTGTCTGCTCATTCAGCATATGATAGCTGTAAGCCTTTCCTGACTCCCCAAATTTTTGAGAAGTTATTGTGAGAAATAAATTTATTTCCCAATTGTATATACTCTCACTGCTTCAGGTACCTTTCCATCATAAATTGTCAGAGTCGTTCACTTTACGTTCATTTGTGTGGTGATTTCATTAGTGTCAGTGTTAGTTACCTACTGGTGATACAAATTACTTCAATCTTTGTAGCTTAAATCAACAGTAATCACATATTCTCTCTTGTGGTTTCTGTGGGTCAGAAATTTGGACAGAGCACAGCAGGGATTTCTTGTTTCTTCTCCATCATACTTGAATCCTCAGCTGGGGTTGGAATCATCAGGAGTCTGCTCATTCAAGTGTCTGGCAGTTGATGCTGGCTGTCAGCTGAGTATATAGCAGGTGCTTTGGTTGGAACATCTATGTGCAATTTCATCATTAGTTCTGGGCTTTTTCACTACATGATATTTGGATCCAAGGGCACATACCCAGGAAAGAGAGAGTGAGAAATCAACAGTGTGGAAGCTGCATTACATTTTTATAAGAGAGATGATGGTGATGGTTTTATTGAGCTATAGTTTATATACAAAATTCACTCATTATAAACATAATGTACAGTTCAATACTTATTAGTTAATGAATACAGTTGTGCAACTCTCACCACAATCCAAAAGCCCTGTGATGCTCATTTATTGTCAATCTCTGCTCCTTTGTCCAGCCTCAGGTCACCACTGATGAGTTCTGTAGGTTTTGCCTTTTCTGAAATTTCCTGTACATGGAATCATACAATATGAGGCTTTCATATATAGCTTCTTTCACTTAGCATAATGTTTCTGAGATGCATCTCTGTTTTTAATTTTCTCCATGGTTTGTTGCATGTTATTGCTGAATAGTATTTCATTGTATAGATTTGACACATTTGGTTCATCCATTTACCATCAGAACATTATTTCCAGTTTCTAGCTATTATGAATAACGTTTCTATGAAGATTCATGTATAAATCTTTCAATGGATATACATTTTAAGATTTCCTTGGTGTAGATAGCTAGGAGTGGAAATCCAATATGATATGCCCAGTATTATTTAACTGGAAATTTTCATTGTGTTCATTGGAAATAAGGGTGTTAAGTCTATTACTTACTATTATCTTTCAATTTATCAGACTGTTCTTGTGACACTGCTACTTGAGTTACTATCTGTGCCAGGTATGATTTTATTCATGTAATTTGATAAGCTGGTGCACATGCAGTTATTTTCTTTCTTATTGGAACTTGCTGTTGACTCATCTGCAGATTTTCTATGGCTTGTTTTTAAATTTTTTTATCATTCATTTGTGAATGCTGACTCTTAACTATTTCTCTTGTCTTATAAAGAAATTCTATATTTTCTCTTATACCTGGATGCTTGCTTTAATTCATGGTCATGTCTTGGCTTCTGACTCTTGGGTACTCTCTTGTCTTGAATACCTGTTCCACATTGGAGCTGCTGCTCTGATTGGATTTCTGGGTTCATTTTTGGGTATAGCACATTCTCTTAATTGTTTGGTATCCTACATTCAGCCTGTCTTTGTCCCTTTCACTCTTTGCTTCCATTCCTACCTCCACTGGAAGCCAAGGTTCTGGATTTTCTTATCAAGTAATATGAAAAGTGAAGAGTATGTAGGAAAATAAAAGCGTGAGTACTGTTCAACGAATGTACTGTTAGCATTTATGTGAATGGGTATATGATTAAATATCTACTCAAATTGAATATAATTAGGTGTACTTGAAGTATTCCAAAGTCATTATGACATCTCTGATTGTGGTCTTGCTATGAACTATGAGCTATTTCTAAGTTTACTATAATCTGTCTTTTGGAAAGTCAATGCTAGTGACTGTATTTTTTTTTAACCATATAGCCAACTGAGGCCATAATAGCTGTGTGTTAAAGAAATATCAAATTAAGCCAGGTGTGGTGGCACATGCCTGAAATCTTAACTACTTGGCAGGAGAATTGCAAGTTCAAAGCCAGCCTGAGCAACTTTGAGAGATGCTGTTTTGCCGCAGTCTGGCTGGGCACAAATGCCGCAGTCTGGCTGGGCACACAATCAAGAGCCACCACACAGCTTGTATATTCAAACAGCAACTCTTTATTCCCGAACTCACACCAGCCGTCTACAATCACATTCTGGGGAAATCCACGTTCTCTGCCCAAATCCACACCCACTGGGCTTCTGTCTCCCAAAAAAATACTGTCTGAATCCCATGAGAATTCAAGGGGAACTCAGGCAGCAGCATACGCCCTATTCCCAGCAGGAATAACCTTAAACCTTAAACCTGGAACCTAAACCGGGAACACCCTAAACCCGGATCCGCCCTGGTCCTTGAGCAAGGTCACCTATGCAATGTCACTGCAAAATGTCCTATTTCCACGAGTCCTTCCACTAAGCAACATGGGGTACGCTGGCAAGGAAATTGTCATACCTAGTTGGCTAATGGCTCCCAGCACTGTTTTAAAAACAAAAAGCAAAAGACAAAAAACCAGAGCCAGGCTGGGTATATAGGTCAGTGGTAGAGCACTTGCCAAGCATGCGTGAGGCCCTAAATTTGATCATCAGCATTGAAAAATCAATTAATCAATCAACCAATTAATTATGATTATAACTAAAAATGTCTTACCTAAGTTTTGAAATTTTTGTTTTCCAATGTCAGAGGAGCTAGGGAGAAATCTCTGATGATCTGAGTAGATGATTTAGGAGACAAAATAGTTGGGAATTTAAAGCTATAAAATACCTCTATGGCAGGGGTGCAGACTGGGAGGCTGGGGATCATTCTGAACTATTGAGTTGTGTGCACAACTCCCAGTAGAGTCAATCAGAATGATACGTGAAAATCGATGGCAGGATCTTGCCCTGAAACTGTAAGTGAGGGAAGCTGAAAGATTGGAGCTACTTTTTGATAAATGTCTGGGAATGCAAACAGCCTTTGGGGAGATCAGATGCTTGATGGAAAAGAATGTTCTTGAGATACTAATGTTGCTGGATAAATTAACAAGAAAGAGAGAATCCCATTTACTTCATTTCTTTAAACTTGGAATGATTTGCTTTTTTAAAAAAAATCCTTTCAGCACTTCTTCAATTATTATTTTTTCCAGATGGTTGAGTTTTTTAATGAATAATACTCAGTCTTTGAAGGAATGGTATAAAATTAGACGTTTCCCCCGCTAATAATCATAGAAAAAAATCTTTTGTTTCAGGCCTAAACTAAACCTGTGGGACAGAGGGCAGATTCTGAGCACTCCTGCTTCTGGAACAGGAGGTAGTGATTGAACATGCCCTGTAATAGCCACTATTGTGAGTCCAAAGCCAGAGAAGAAGTGAGGGTGGGACATCAGGCAAGGTCAACTCTCTGAAATCCACTTTTGAGTAATTCAAAACTTTATTGCATGTCCTTATCTGACACAGTGGCTGAGGAAGAAGTTGTGATTTATTTTAAAACTAACACTTAAACTTATTAAGTACTTGAAGAACCAGTAAAGACAATCTTGTTTGAAGTCTGAGTTGATAAGAAACCATTATTATTAGTTGTAATTGGAGAAGGAATTTTTTTAATCTCTGTTTTTAATCTTTGGTTATGAAAAATTTCATAAACTTTACTAAATCAGTTCTGTAATTTATAAGGTCACTGTTCATAGGGATAAGTAGTTATTGTATTTTTATTGTTGTCTCAGTGTTATGAGATAATTTTCATTATAATTTTATCACTCCATTGCATATATTAAGTTGGTATCAAAGACTTACTATAGGCCACATTTTAGGATCTGCTATATTAACTACAAGGCAATTCTGGTAAAAGTAATAATGTTTAAAATGATCTAAGATTCTTTTGTTTAGGTGTGAATTATAAAAGAGGCTTAGGTGGCTAAGACCAAAGGCATAGACAGGCTAATATTTGTAGACAGAACCTTCCAGAGACTTGCACAAACTGCGATTTCCACTGTTGTATGGAATTTTGGGAACTAGATACACTGTTTCCAGTTCTCTATGCCCTAGGAATTGGAGGACCCCCTGAGGTCTAATATCTTGCCTGGGATATACAGAAGGTTGGTTACACAGGAAAAGAACCTATATCTTTTAACCCTTGTCCAGAGGTCTGTTGACTATGTCATATATACATCACAAATAGCACCAAACTTCCCCAACAATCTACTTGACAATTATCATTTTGTTTGTCTAAAACTTTATTTTTCTAGGTCATTTGCAGGGTTATATGTTCAGTTATATTAATACACAATATTTGCATTCATTATCTTTGTCTTTAGACATTCACTTTAAAATTTTAAACTGACTTTTGGTTTCAGTGTTTTGGGATCCAGTAAATTATTATGCAATATACTTATACCCTTTATAATATAGCTTCTCTGGGTTACAATGGTCTCAGCAGAAAATGAAGGTCTTGCCATAATTGATCTCTAAGGTCCAGACCTAGAATTCTATTAATCTGTATACAATTTCCACTTATTCTTTGGGTTAATTCTCATTGGTTTTAGTATTTTTATTGTGTTTCTTTCACTGGGGAATCAAGGCCTTTTTGTGTATGCTAAAATAATTTTAGGCATGAATGGTTAGAAATATTTTTTGGCAAGTGTCCACTTCATTCCTGAATTAAATTTGGTTTAAGACTAACCCTAGGGATAAAACAGCAATAGTCTATTAGAATGCTAAAGAGTCTGAATTTGAAGTAAGGTCCCTGGGCTAGCCTCTGTCTTTCATGTTCCTTAATGAAAGTCTTTCTTTTCTGATCTCTCAGTTCTTGGATTCTCAAGTGCCAGAGAGGCAGAACCATTCCCCATTCTATTTCTTTCCACCCTCCACCTGCCTGTACTTAACTAAACTGAGATCTTGCAGCAGGTAAGCTATGACCTCATTCTCCAAAGTTCCTAAGGCCTTAAAGTCCTCTGTGGCCTTGTGCTCCCAGGGCAATAGGTGTGGCATAGGTACCAGCAAAGTGCTCAAAGACCTATCAGATTGTGGTGATGGGCTTGCACTGATAAGAAATGAACATAAATAATATCATCTCAGGGCATGGGGCAGGAATCAGTGGTACAGGAACTCCAGACTCTGGTTTTCCTATGTATTAGCATCAGTGTGAATGTGGTTATACTAATGATGATGGTGAAAAGAAGTAAATAGTAAATGCCATTAGGAAAACACAAAATCCATGCTATCAACAGATATAAGATGAGGACAGAAAGTTCAAAGTTTAGTTTGGGCCTAAAGAAAATGCCAATTATAGTACCTCTGTGACCCAATGTAAACATAGATTTATTTATCGAACAACAAAATAACAGTTATGCATGTGGCTAAATATGTGACAAGAATTCTGTTTCATTGATTACAATAATCAGTTTTCATCATGTGGCTTCAGTACCTTACTTGCTAGTACCACACTTATGCAATGGGATTATTGTTTGAGATCTTAAAAAAAACTGAGTTGCATCATGACCAAGTTAATTTTGAGCTTAAGGAATTTGTGTAAATGCTAATTAATGCCTGCTTGGAATCCATCAGGTACATGCAGGCAGATCTTGAGATTTTAGAACAGGAAGAATTATTTTTGTCATTGTTTACACAAGTTTATTGTAAACACAATGAAAATAGAGAAAATTTTAAAATAAACACATCTTGGAGATTTTATGGGTTTGTTCTAAACCACTGCAATAGCATGAATATCATAATAAAGTGAGCCACAAGTTTTTTTTTATTTCCCCAGAGTATATAAAAGTTATGTTTACACTATATGTTATGTTATGTCTAATGTTATGTTTACTGTAGTCTAATAAGTATGAAACAGCATTATGTCTAAAAAATAATGTAAATACCGACATTCCTTAATTTAAAAATACTTTATTGCCCCCAAACACTAAGAATCATCTGAGCCTTCATTGAGCCTTAATCTTTCTGCTGGTGAAGATCTTGCTTTTATGTTGATGGCTGCTGACTGATCAGTATGGCAGTTGCTGAAGTATGAGGTAGCTCTAGCAGTTTCTTAAAATTAAACAACAATCAAGTTTGCCATATTGATTTACTCTTCCTTACAGAAGAGACTTCTTTGTAGCATGCCATGCTGTTTGACAGCACTTTGCAGACAATAGAAGTTCTTTCACATTTGGAGCAATCTCTCAAACCATACCACTGATTTATAAATTAATTTAAGGTATTATTCTAAATCCTTTGTGTCATTTAAGCAATGTTCATAGCATTTTCACCAGGAGTAGATTCCATCTCAAGAAACTACTCTCTTTGCTCTTCTGTAAGAAGCAGTTCTTCATCTATTAAAAAATTATCATAAGATGCCAGAAATTCAGTCACATTTTCAGGCTCTACTTCTAACTGTAGTTCTCTTGCTATTTCCACTACAGTTGAAATAACTTCCTCCATTGAAATTTGAAACTCCTCAAAATCATCCATCATGGTTCAAATAACTTCTTCCAAACTCCTGTTGATGTTGACATTTTGACCTCCTCCCATGAATTACAAATGTTGTTAATGACGTTTTGAATGGTGAGTCCTTTTCAGAGGGTTTTGATTTACTTTTCCCTGATCCAACAGAGTAATCACAGTGGATGGCAACTATAGCCTTATGAAATGTATTTTTTAAATAATAAAACTTGAAAGTTGATTTGCTTTTTCTTCTTTCTTTCTTTCTTTCTTTCTTTCTTTCTTTTTTGGTGATACTGGGCATTGAACCCAGGGCCTTGTTCATGGCAAGCACTCTACCAAATGAGTTATATCCCCAGCCCTAATTTGCTTCTTGATCTATGGACTTCAGAATTGTGTTAATAGGCATAAAAAATATTAGTCTCATTTTACATCTTCATCAGAGCTCAGGCACAATGTCACTGAGCAGTAATATTTTGAAAGGAATCTTTTTTGTTTGACCAGTAGTTTTTAATAGTGGGTTTAAAATATCCAATAAACCATGTTGGAAACAGATGTGCTATCATACAATCTTTTTTGTCTCAGAGAGCACAGGCAGAATAGATTTAGTATAATTCTTAAAGATCTTAGGATGTTTGGAATGGTACATAAGCATTGGCTTCAAGTGACCAGCTACATGAGTCCTTGATGAGAGAGTCATACTGTCCTTTGAAGCTTTGAAGTCAGGCATTGACTTTTCCTTTCTAGTCATAAAAGTCCTGGATGTCCTCTTTGCACAGTATAAGGAAGAAGGTGTTTCACCTACATTGAACATCTGCTATTTAGTGTGGCCACTTCATCAATCATTTTAGTTAGATTTTCTGGATAACCTGCTATAGCTTCTACATAGCACTTGCTGCTTCACCTTGCCCTTTAAGGCCCTTTCAAAGAAAGAAAATTGCTTCTTTCTTTAAACCTCATGAACCAACCCCGCTAGCTTCAGTCTCTTCTCCTGTAGATTCCACCTCTATCAGCCTTCATAGAATTGAAGTGAGTTAGAACCTTGCTCTGGATTAGACTTTAGCTTAAAGGAATATTGTGAATGGTTTAATCTTCTGTCCAGGAACTCACTAAAACTTTCTCCACATCAGCAATAAGCGTGCTTTATTTTCTTATCTTTTGTGTGTTCACTGGAGAAACATTTTTAATTTCCTTCAAAAACTTTTCATCTGCATTCACAACTTGACTGTTTAGTGCAAGGGACCTAGCTGTCTGCCTGTCTCTGCTTTCTATATGCTTCTTCACTAAGCTTGTTCATTTCTAGCTTTTGATTTAAAGTAAGAGATATGCTACTCTTTATTTCACTTGAACACTTAGAGGCTGTTTTAGGGTTATCAATTGGCCTTATTTTAATATTGTTGTGTCTCAGGAAATAGGGAGAAAGAGAGCCAGGGGCATGGCCAGCGAATGGAGTGAGCACAGAATACACACATTTATTGATGTCCTGAGTCATCTTATTAGGGTGTGGTTTGTGGCATCAAAAAAAAAAAAGATAATTGTAACATTGAAGATCACTGATCACAGATCACTACAAGAGATATATTCATAATGAAAAAGCTTTTAAATGCTGCAAGAATCACTGAAATATAACACAGGAGATACAAAGTGAGCACATGCTGATGGAGAACTGGCACTGATAGATTGTCTTGAAGCAGAGCTGCCACAAGCCTTCAATTTGAAAAGATACAATGCCTACAATGTGTAATAAAGTGAAGCAAATAAACCATGGTATCATTGTAGATGAAATAATTATTTGTGCATAATCACACTAAGCAAATATAAGTACCAGTAACATGTTGGTGTAGACTTTATGATTCTTTAACACACATGCATGCACATGCACACACACACACACACACACACGTTTTCCCATGTAAGATTACTCTCTACAGTCTATTTTAATTCTACTTTGACATATCATTCTTGGGTTTCAGTATATTCATTGGAAAGCAAGAGTACTGCTATAATTTATCTTGCATTTCTAGTACCCTTTCTTCCCCACCCCTACAATTTTATAAATCCTATTTTTTTTACTTATTTTTGGAATAAAACTATAGCACACCAATATAAAAAATTATTTTTAATCCAGCATCTCATACCTAATAATATTTTGTGAAAATTTTCATGTCATTAATTTAATATGATTTAAATTACTTTTTATTATTTTCTAATAATATCATGTTTTTTACCAATCCTTTTTTAAAACATTAACATAAACCCTTATACACATGTCTGAGGATTTGTGGATAATAAATTTCCAAGTGTGTAATTTATAGGTTCAGGAATCCCTCAATTTTAGGTGTTTTACAAATATAGTGAAAATAACCTCCAGAATATTGTACCAGTTTATATACCCCTGAATTTTCTATTTAGTATATATTTGTTTTAAATACCTATTAATCAATTTAGTATGATAGAGCTAATGTACATTTATTTAATAATTTTTCATGTACTTATTAATCACTTGTATTTTGCACATTTTTATATTTACCTAGTTTACTAATTTCTTCATATTGAGTTTCTTTGCATATTACATTCTGTTATAAATTTTAAAAGCATGTAATTTGTTCCTTGTAATCTTGGAAAGATGTGTATCTTGTCTGTATCTTAGAGTCTCTAATGTCAAACTGACTAATCTAATCCATCTCTTGAGTTTATGTGTTCTGGATCTGAAAACTGGATCAAATTGGAGGATTGAGTGGGTTTGTGACTTTCTCTCAAGGTGACTCCCTTAGTTTCCTGCTTTTTGTCTGGTTGTACCTTAGGCAGTTGCCATTGTTGGTTGCATGTCTGTTTTCTCTGTAGAGATGGCAAAGTCTATTAACCACTCCTTGGCCATGAAAGCCTCTGGGTCACCTTTCTTGGCAATTATTAGGATAATGTGGCCTTCTGGCTTCTGGTAGCTAAGCACTTCCACCTGAACTTTCATCTCTTATTTTATTTCATCTCTATAAATATTAATGAACCCAGCTCTATGGCCACCTTTCCCATGGGCAGCCTTAGTCTCCAAAGGGCATCATAGAATTTCTTAATGGTGCTGGTGCCTCTCACCCCAGAGCAGTCTTGATGAACTTGCTGAATGATATGTTACTCTGTGTCTGATTCTTTCAGAGGAACATAATCCTCTGGTTGGCATTCTGATGGTATGTAAGTATTATATCTACTCCAGCATGCCTATTTCTCTCAGTTTCTCTATTCTTTCCTTTACCACCTGTTAGGCAACTCAAACATTTCTACCTTGCTCAGAATGAGCCAAGCACTTTCCTCAGACTTCAAGAAGCCACTGAGGTGACAAGTATACTGTTTAGTCAGCTTTTTCTCTGCTGTGACAGAAGGATCCAATCAGAACAGCTGTGGAGGAGGAAAATTTTATTCAGGGGCTCATGATTTCAGAGGTCTCAATTCTTAGACAGCAGGCGCCATTCTTTGGGGCTCAAGGTGAGGCAGGACATCATGTCAGAAGGGTATAATGGAGGGAAGCAGCTCAAATGATGATCAAAAAGCAGAGCAAATGGCTCCACTCACCAGATACAAAATATATACCTCAAAGTCACGCCCACAATGCTGCAGCTTCTCTAGCCACACCCTATCCATCTACCACTCAATTATTCCCATTGGGTTAAGACCTTCATAACCCAATAATTTTTCCTCTAAACCTTCTTGCATTGTCTCACACATGAGCATTTGGGGGACACCCTACATTCAAATCAGAACATATATGCACTCTCTGCATTTCCTACAAAGTTGTTAGAACCCATGCCTTGAGAAAGTGCCCCAAGTGAATAAGAGTGAATAAGTCCTTGTTTATTCAGTCTTAAATTACAGTCCTCTTGATCAAGCCTCTTTGAATTCAATACAGAGGTACTCTACTGGCTCCCACTGATATACGACAGGAAATGTTGTGGTCCTTTTGTATATAGAGTATTTCCTCCACTAACTGGCTCAACATGTCCCATGCAAGTTATGCTGGGATTTAGTCCTAGTTATCAGGCTGCCAGCCAGAAGAGAAAGTTGTGGACAGCTCTCAAGAGGGCTACCTATTGCTCTGCATGGAGATGCCTCTGCAGCATCTCTAACAGAAGGACTCATGTTTCAGTTTTCCATGCAGGGCCTTGACCTTAAAGCAACAGACCTTCCTCGACGGTTTAATCATTAGTGGAGTTCTGTGACTTTTAACTTTCAGGCCTTCATTCTACTATTCACTAATGTCTTCTCTTCCATTTTGTGACTAAACAGTCTGCTATCTCTCACATAGCCATTACTCTTAACCACCTCATTTTCTTCTTACTTCTTAGTAGTTACCAGTACAACTTAGCAATGACGTGCTGACTCCGCTGTCCTTGGTGGCATTGTTTCCTATCTTCCAAATTCCTTCCCAAGTCACCACCTTTAGCAACTAGGTTTCCTTATGCCAGGGACTCTGTGAACCCCATATACCACTCAGATCCCTCGTAGCTAAACAATGCCCCAGACCTCATCTTGTTGCTTCTTTTCTTGGACCACTGTGATACCATTTATGTTAGTTTAGATTCTCAAGAAGCAGGCACTAAGACATAATTAGACATGGATATTAGTTTTCTATGACTGTTCTAACATATTATCACAAATTTAGTAGTTTCAAACAACACACATTTATTTTCTTACAGTTTTGGAGGCCAGAAGAAGTTCTGACATCAATTTCACTGGACAAAATAAAGGTGTTAGAAGAGCAGAATTCCCTTTGAATTTCCTATGGGAGAATCTGTTCCTACCTCTTTCTGCTTCCAGTGGCTACTTATTTTGCCTGACATCAGTAAAATTTTCAAATCTCTCTCTCTCTCTCCCCTCTCTGTTAGTCTTCACATATCCTTTCTCCTGTCCATATTTTTGTGATATCTCCTTTTGCCTCTCTTTTTTTTTATAAGGGCACTTGTGGTAGTACTTAAGACCCAGTCAGCTAATCCAAGATAATCTTGTTTTAGTCATTTAGTTCATTTTTAGTCATTTAGTTCATTGCTGTGACCAAAAATCTTGAGAAGAACAACTTAAAGAAGGGGAAGATTATTTAGATTATTTTGGCTCATGGTTTCAGAGTTTCAGTCCATAGATGGACAACTCCAATGCCTTGGGCTTGCTGTGAGCAGAATATCATGACTAAAGGGTATGACAGAGGAAAGCTCTCAGTTCATGACACCCAGGAAGCAGAGGGAGACCTCTGCTCACTGGGAACAAAATATAAACCCCCAAAGCATGCCCTCAGTGACCTACTTCTTCCAGCCACTCTGTGCTCTGTTAATAAACCTTGTGTCTGCAGGAATGGGTATGCAGAAGCTGCCGTGTTAAGTCATTGATTCAATTGAGCCCATGGAAAGTGTGGCCTTGGCTGGATGTGGAGGTGAATCCAGAAAAGCAATAGCTTGAAACTTCAGTCATTTATGCTTCTCACAGAAGGGGAGACAAGCCAAAATGTTTCATACCCACCACATCCCTTTTCTTGTTGCTACTAATCTTCATATTTCTAATAGTCCTTGACCCACCAGTCAACTCTTAGCCACTAACAGATAATAACTTTAGGTTTGAACCTCTTTCTCCTTTTAGAGATAATGGAGTATAAACTATCCCCTGAAGTTCACCTCAGTAAGATTTCCCTTCACTGGTATCTTTCAGTGACATCCCTTAGTAGGACTATATTATTTGTTAAATCATATTGTTATCTCCTTGGCTGGTGGCAGAATACATTTTTTAGGGGTAGACTTACCCCTAAAGAAGGGTATCTTCCTTTTCTTCCTGTATTGACCTCATTCAAATAACTGATTACGACTCCATAGGTGTAGGTGAGGATGTGATGTTAAGGCATAAGGATAGAGTCCATGTGTCTGATTCACTGGCTTAGGTGATTTAGTTATTCTGTCAGATCATCTTGATCTTGCCCTTTATTATACTATTTCAACCAAAATGTAGAATGACTTAAATGGAATGTACATGTTGAACTTAATAATTGGACAAATCACATAAGGCTTAATTCACAGTAAATAGCCCTGTTCTGCCAGACCAACTTCCAAACTGAAATCTCTATTTCAACTTAAGGATAGTTTTTGAAAGAAGATTCCATGTTACCCTCAAATTTTAGAAGTCTGTCTTGCGATTCTTTTTCTTTAAAGCCTCATGTATATCCAATGACTTCAAGTATCATCTAATCTAGCCTAGATGGAAAAGACACTCTCAGCACAGCTTGCACCAGGATTGAATATATTCTTACTCTGGGACCCACTTTACATATCAACTTTAGATGGATAAAATGGTTATATACACTCCAATATGGTATATGTTCTCTCTAAAATCTAAAAAGTTCTAGCAAGCACTTATGTCCCCTTTTTTAATGGCAGGAGCATCAAGTACAGCCAAATTTCCTCTCACTTTAGAGGGACTATCCTGACCTGGTGCAGATCACCACTCATCCAGAGCCTTCATCTATGTGGCAGTTCTCTGGATTTTTATGGGATTTATCTCACCTCCCTCTGGCATGTATATACTTTTCGAAAGCATCTACTTTTGCTACTTCCTAATCACCAGGTTTAATTAGCATATTGCTATCAGTATAATGAACCAGCATGATGCCCTGTGGAATATAAAGATAAACAAGATTCCTCCAGGATATATTAAGACTGAGAGCTGGAGAGCTGACAAAGCTCTGAGTTAAGAGTGAAGGCTTTCTTGATTATCCCAGATAGAACAGACAATGTTTGCTGGGTCAATGACTGCATAAAAGGTGCCAAGGGATGCAATGATTTGCTTCAGTGATGATACCACATAAGGACTAGCAGCAGCAATTGGTGTTACAACCTGATTAGGTTTATGATAATGCATAAATATCCCTGAACATACATATAGCTTTTGTACCAGCTAAATAGTGGAGTCAGATGAGGATATGGCAGAAGTCATAGACTCTACATCTTTCACATTGTTGATGGTGGCACAAATCTCTGTAATACCCAGGGATGCAGTGCTGCTTTCCATGGGAGAAGTGAGCAAATGCAGTTTCTTATCCTGAGTCCTTACACCATGAGCTACAGAACTGGTGCATACTCACCCAATTTCTGAGGGAAATAACCACAGAGGGAACTAACCACAGAATAGTTATACAGTTTCAGTGGATCCACTATCAAATGGACTACAGCCAAGACTTATCACTTGTTCTCCATAAGCCTCTCTGATTGCTCAATCAGGGTGGAATTTCAGGTCTCTGGGGGTTAAGCATCAATTTAGAGTAGTATCTTTTAACTTTTGGATGTCTGAGCTTGTCCCTTTGCTCAATGCACAGTGACCCTGGGACATGGCTATTTGTTCCTATGGGGAAGGCTAGGCGGAAGAGTTTTAGTAACCATTTGTGGCTCTGTTCAGGACATTCCTCAAGATCTCCAATCAGAGAACTTTGGGTCTAAAAACTAGCTTAAATTTGGGAGCTGGATAATGATCTTACATTCCTATGACAGTGACTTACATTAGATTTTGTTGCTAGAACTAGAATATATTTACTTACACACATCAAGCAGTGTTTTAATAGTGGCCCATTTATTTTATTCCTAGGCATTTTCATACTCAATTACCCACCACCAGAGATCCCTTTAGGTTAAAATACTTTGGTTATAGCTCTACCCCATTGTCTTATTATGTTAATTGCACACAGCTTGCCTCTGATGATTAACACTGCCACCTGGTCTCTACCATTTGTAAATGCAGCCAGGGAGCCTAGTTTTATGATGGCATCTGCTATGACCATCATCTCTGCCCTATAGAGAACAGCAACCACACTAGTTGATTTCCTAATACTTTGGTGAAAGAGATGTTCTCATGGTTACCAAGAGGAATGACTAGAGGTAGCTAAGCAGAATGCATATGGTTGTTTCATTCTAGCATTTTCTGCCTATTAGTCCTTCTTTAGTAGGCCAGGAACTGGTATCCTCATGTCTGTAGGCCACTAAGGGCCCATACATGAAATCCAGCATTTATAGCTATTTTTTTAGAAGAATGATTTTTTATGTATATATTTATTTTTTTAAGTTGTAATTGGATACAATACCTTTATTTTATTTATTTATTTTTATGTGCTGAGGATGGAACCTAGGGCTTCACACGTGCTAGGCAAACGCTCTACTGCTGAGCCACAACCTCAGCCCTTATAGCTGTTTTGTATTTAGAAATTTTTCTGTTTATATACTCTGCCATGTTACAATAAATATATTATTCTTATGGTTTAAGATTAATGTTTACATTGTTTTGGATGTGATCTATAGACCATTAATTTATCCTTCCTGATTACAATAGGACTTTGTTATGCTTTAACTATTTGTTAAATATTCCTTATCACATTAGAAATATTGTTTAAAGATTCTATAACCTCCTGTTATCAACTCACATATTTTCTCTTAATTTCTTTTTTTTATTTTTTTATTTTATTTTTTTAATTTTTTTTTATTGGTTGTTCAAAACATTATAAAGTTCTTGACATATCATATTTCATACATTAGATTCAAGTTGGTTATGAACTCCCAATTTTACCCCAAATACAGATTGCAGAATCACATCGGTTACACATCCACATTTTTACATAATGCCCTATTAGTAACTGTTGTATTCTGCTACCTTTCCTATCCTCTACCATCCCCCCTCCCTCCCCTCCCATCTTCTCTCTCTACCCCATCCACTGTAATTCATATCTCTCCTTGTTTATTTTCCCATTCCCCTCACAACCTCTTATATGTAATTTTGTATAACAATGAGGGTCTCCCTCCATTACCATGCAATTTCCCTTTTCTCTCCCTTTCCATCCCACCTCATGTATCTGTTTAATGTTAATCTTTTCTTCCTGCTCTTCCTCCCTGCTCTGTTCTTAATTTCTTTCATGTTTTTAAAAAAGTTGTTTTGATACTTAGGACTGAGTATCAAATGCTGTACCACAGAGATACATTCCTAGACCATTAAGTTTTTATTTTGATACATGATCTTACTAAATTATCATGCTTGTTTTAAACTTGTGATCTTCCTGTGTCAGGCTCCTGAGGATCCTGGATTATAGTTGTATCATCATAATCAGCTATAAAACTTGTGATTATGCTGTGTATTCTAGTGAATTTCTCAGTTCTGTCAACCTACTTATTCTCCTTTTGACTGAGTACACTGTAGTACTCAGTGTAATCCCTCATATTACATTTTTACTACAATTTCATGCTTCCAATAGCTTTTTAAAAAATTTGTTCTAATTAGTTATACATCACAGCAGAATGCATTTCAATGCATTGTACACAAATGGAACACAACTTTTCATTTCCTAATTGTACACAGTCTAGAGTCACACCGTTCATGCAATCATATGCATACATGGGGTAATAACATCAGTCTCATTTCATTTTCCCACCCCATTACCACCTCCCCTCCCCTCACTCCCCTCTGCTCAATCCAAAGTTCCTCCATTCTCCCCTTACCAACCCCCCATTATGGATTAGCATCCACTTATCAGAGAAAACATTTGGACGTTGTTTTTGTTTTGTTTTGTTTTTGTGGGGGTATTAGCTTACTTCTCTTAGCATGATATTCTTCAGCTCCATCCATTTACCTGTGAATGCCATAATTTCATTTTCCTTTAGGGCTGAGTAATATTCCATTGTGTATATATACCACAGTTTTTTAAAATTAATTCATCTATTGAAAGGTATCTAGGTAGGTTCCACAGTTTAGTTGTTGTGAATTGAGCTGATATAAAATTGATCTGGATGTATCACTGTAGTATGCTGATTTTAAGTCCTTTAGGTATAGACCTAGAAGTGGGATATCTGGGTCAAATGGGAATTCCAATTCCATTGGTTCTAAGTCCATTTTGACAATATTAATTCTGCCTATCTAAGAACAAAAGGAATCTCTATACTGTTTTCCAAAGTGTTTGCACCAATTGGCAGTCCCACCAGCAATGTATGAGTGTAGCTTTTTCTCCATATCCTGCCAACATTTATTGTTGTTTATATTCTTGATAATTTCCATTCTGACTGGAGTGAGATGAAATCTTAGAGTAGTTTTGACTTGCATTTCTCTAATTGCTTAGAGATATTGAACATTTTTTCATATATTTGTTGATAGATTGTATACATTCTTTTGTGAAGTGTCTGCTCAGTTCCTTAGCCCATTTATTGATGGGGTTAGTTGTTTTTGTTTTGTTTTGTTTTGTTGAGTTCTTTATACAACCTAGAGATTAATGCTCAATCTGATATGTGTGTGGTAAAGATTTTCTACTACTATGTAGGTTTCTCATCATGTTATTGGTTATTTTCTTTGCTGAGAAGAAGTGTTTTAGTCTGAATCCATCCCATTTAGTGATTCTTGATTTCATTTTTGTTCTTTAGGAGTCTTCTTAAGGAAGTTGGGGTCTAATCTGACATGATGAAGATTTGGGCCTACTTTTTCTTCTATTAGGCATAGGGCTGAGTCTCTAATTCACTTTCAGTTGATTTTTGAGCAGGGTGATAGATAGATGTTTAATTTTGCTACATATGGATTTCCAGTTTTCCTAGTGCCATTTGTTGAATAGGCTGTCTTCTCCAATGTGTGTTTTTGGTGCCTTTTTCTAGAATGAGATAACTGCATTTATGTGGGTTTGTCACTGTGTTCTCTATTCTGTATCATTGGTTTACAGGTCTATTTTGGTGCCAATACCATGTTGTTTTTGTTACTATAGCTCTGTAGTATAGTTTAAGGTCTAGTGTTGATGCCACCTAATTCAGTGTTTTTTTTTTTTTTTTGCTAAGGATTGCTTTGGATATTCTGGATTTTTTAATTTTTCCAAATGAATTTTATATTTCTTTTTCAAGTTCTATGAGAATGTCAATGGGATTTTAATTGGAATTGTACTAAATCTGTATCACACTTTTGGTACCAAGTCCATTTTGACAATATTAATTCTGCCTATCTAAGAACAAGGGAGACCTTTCCATCTTCTAAGGTCTTCTTCTTCAATTTCCTTCTTTAGTGTTCTGTAGTTTTCATTGTTGAGGTCTTTCACCTCTCTTGTTAGATTGATTCCCAAGTATTTTATTATTTGTTCTGAAGCTATTGTGAATGGGGTAGTTTTCCTAATTTCTATTTTAGAGGATTTGTCACTGATGTACAGAAATACATTTGATTTATGGGTGTTGATTTTATATCTTGCTATTTTACTGAATTTATTTATGAGTTCTAGAAGTTTTCTGGTGGAGTTTTTTGGATCATCTTAGTATCATGTTGTCTGAAAATTGATAGCTGGAATTCTTCTTCTTTTCCTATTTGTATTCTTTTAATTTCTTTCATCTGATTGCTCTTGCTAGGGATTCAGGACTATGTTGAACAGGAGTGGTGAAAGAAAGGATCCCTATCTTGTTCCAGTTTTTAGAGGGAATGCTTTCAATTTTTCCCCATTTAGAATGATGTTGGCCTTGGGTTAGCATAGATAGCTTTTTACAACATTGAGGTATGTTCCTACTATCCCTAGTTTTTCTAGTGTTTTGAACATGAAAGGGTGCTGTATTTTGTCAAATGATTTTTCTGCATCTATTGAGATGATCATATGATTCTTGTCTTTAAGTCTGTTAGTATGATGAATTACATTTATTGATTTATGATATTGAAACAAACTTGCATCCCTGGGATGAACCCCACTTGATCATGGCACACTATCTTTTAAATATGTTTTGGTATGAAATTTGCCAGAATTTTACTGAGAATTTTTGTGTCTATGTTCATCAGGGATATTGGTCTGAAGTTTTTTTTTTTTCCCCCTGATGTATCTTTGTCTGTTTTTGGAATCAGGATGATACTACATTCATTGAATGAGTTCCCTCATTTTCTGTTTCAATTTGAGGAGTATTGTTATTAATTCTTCTTTGAAGGTCTTGTAGAAGTTGGCTGAGAATCTGTCTGGTCCTGGGCTTTTCTTGGTTGGTAGGCTTTTGATGATGTCTTCTATTTCATTGCTTGAAATTTATCTGCTTAAATTGTGCGTGTTCTCCTTCTTTGGTTTGGGTAGGTCATATGACTCTAGAAATTTGTCGATGTCTTCAAGATTTTCTATTTTATTGGAGTATAATTTTCAAAAGAATTTCTAATTATCTTCTGTATTTTAATACTGTCCACTATGGTATTTTCTTTTTCATCACAAATTTTAGTAATTTGAGTTTTCTCTCTCCTTCTCTTCATTGGCATGGCTACTGGTTTATCAATTTTGTTTATTTTTTCAAAGAACCAACTTTTCATTTTGTCAATTTATTCAATAGTTTCTTTTGTTTCAATTTCATTGATTTCAACTCTGATTATACTTATTTTATATCTTCTACTGTTTTTGGTGTTGATTTGATTTCTTTTTCTAGGGCTTTGAGATATAATGTCAGGTCACTTATTTGTTGGGTTTTTATTCTTTAATGAATGAGCTCAATGTAATGAACATTTCTCTTAGCACTGCCTTCATAGTGTCCCAGAGATTTTGATATGTTACATTGGTGTTCTCATTTACCTCTAAGAATTTTTCTGTCTCCTCCCTGGTGTCCTCTGCTATCCATTGTTCATTCAATATAAAAATATTTAGTCTTCAGGTGTTAGAGTAGCTTCTGTTCTTTAAAATTTTATCATTGATTTCTAATTTCATTCCATTATGATCTTGTAGAATGCAGGGTATTTTCTCTATTTTTTTTGTATTTGTTAAGAGTTGCTTTATGTCATAACATAAGGTCTATTGTAGAGAAGGACCCATGTGCTACCAAGAAGAAAGTGTATTTGCTCATTGATCTATGAAATATTCTACGTATGTCTGTTAAGTATAAATTATTGATTGTATTATTGAATTTTACAGTTTCTATATTTAGTTTTTGTTGGAGCATCTATCCAGTGGTGAAAATTGTGTCTTAAAGTCACCTAGTATTATTGTGTTGTGGTCTATTTGATTCTTGAAATCTAGAAGGGATTGTTTGATGTGTATAGGTACTCCATTGTTTGGGGCATATATATTAAGATTGTTATGACTTGTTGATGTATGATTACTTTAAACAGTATAGAATGTCCTTTTTTATCCCTTCTGACTAACTTTGGATTTAAGTTCATTTTATCTGATATGAGAATGGAAACCCATACTTGTTTATGCTGTCCATGTAAGTGATATGATTTTTCTCAACCTTTCACTTTCAGTTTGGGGATATTTTTTCCTAGAAGGTAAGTCTCTTAAAGGCAGCACATTGTTGAGTCTTTTTTAAAAAATTAAATCTGCCACTTTGTGTCTTTTGATTGATTACTTTAGGCCATTAACATTCAGGGTTATTGTTGAGAAATTATTTGTATTCCCGGTCATTTTTGCTTATTTTTGGTTTTTAACTTGACTTGGTTTCTCTTTTTATTTGCTTTTCATCTAGTGTAGTTTCTCCCTTTGCTGATTGTTATTGTTTTAAATTTCCTCCTCATGGAATATTTTGCTGAGGATGCTCTGTAGTGCAGTCTTTCTAGTTGTAAATTCTTTTAACTTTTGTTTATAGTGAAGGTTTTTATTTCATCATCAAATTTGAAGCTTAATTTTGCTGGACATTAGATTCTTTGTTGGCATCCATTTTCTTTCAGAGCTTGGTATGTGTTTTCCAGGAACTCCTAGCTTTGAGGGTTGGGGTTGAGAAATCTGCTGAGATTCGAATTGATTGCCCCCTATATGTAATTTGACACTTTTCTCCTGCAGCCTTCAAAATTCTATCCTCATTTTGTTTGCTAGGCATTTTCATTATAATATGACTTTGTGTGAATCTGTTGTAATTTTGTGTCCTGTAAGCCTCTTGTATTTGAATTTTCATTTCAGTCTTCAGGTTTGGGAAATTTTCTGATATTATTTCATTGAATATATTGTTCACCCCTTTGGTTTATATTTCTGTGCCTTTCTCTATCCCAATAATTTTTAAATTTGCTCTTTTCATGTTATCTCATAATTATTGGAAGTTCTGTCCAATATTTTTAAGATTATGTATTTCATTTTCCTTGTCTGAGTTTCTGTCTTCCAAGTGAGCCAGTCTGTTGGTGATGCATTCTATTAAATTTTTAATTTGATTTGTTTTCCTTCATTTCAAGGACTTACTTTTTTTTTCCCCCAGAATCTCTCTTTATTGAAGTAATGTTTTGCTTCTTGCGTTTGCTCTCTTATCTCTTTATTGATGTGATCCTTTGCTGCCTGTGTTTGCTCTCTTATATTATCCTTTACTTTGCAGATCATTTTAATTATGAACATTCTGAACTCCTTCTCTGACATTCTTCTACTGTACTGCCAATGGATTCTATTATTGTAGTATCTTGGTTTGTTTGGAGTGCTTTCTTCCCTTGTTTTTTCCTATTGTTTTTGTGTCTTACCCTCTAGACTTATAGTGTTGCTGCAGGTTTTCAATACCTCACCTTTAAGGGGAGATAAATATTAACAGTATCTAATACAAACCATATGCAGCCTTAAACCAAATAGCTCCTATTAAGATGTTTACAGTTTTTTCACAGTAAATAGAAAACATGTATTTGATTATTATCTACAACATAAATTGTAGGTTTGTGAATGTATCTGCAGTTTCTAATGATGGACAAAGAGAGAACTGGGAGGGGGGAGGTGTAGGAGGAGATGTTAGTGAGGTAGGAGTTGAGAATATAGAGATATTAGATCATAGGAAGCATGAAAGAAGAATTAAAAGAAGTTGGCTCTTAGCAGGAGAAAAGAGAGAAAGGGACTCCAGGGAGACAGATAAGTGGGAGGAAAATAGAGAGAGAGAGAGAGTAAAAAAAAATTAAAAAGAAAAAATCTAAAAATAAGCAAGTATACAGAAAAACTGTAATATTCTATCAAGATATCCCAATCCTCAATAGCTTGATGCATGAAAAATATTTGGTTTCACAAATGTTGGGAATGTGAGGGCAGGAAAAGAAAGAAAAAATAAATCTCTAAGGAAAATTGAATGATTATTTCTGTTGGAGTTCAGTATCTTCCCTGTTTTCCTTCCCATCCAGTAGGTGAGTTTGTCTGGAGCTGATATCTTCTCCCTCAGGATGGTGAAGGTTACTAAGGTGGAAGGATTACTCTGGGAGGTGGATACCCTGGAGACAGGGTATAGCAATTTCTGGTCCTCATTGTAAGACTGTACCCCAGGAATTTCATTTGAGGTCCATTCATGTGATGTGGGAGCCTGGTCTTAGCCCCTTGCATCACTTGTGGACTCCACAATTCCTGGTCTCTAATTTAGTCTCTAAACTGTGTATCTCTCACCCTGCCCTTTCTGCTTCCCAATCAGGAACCTCTCTCTCTGGAGGTCCTGAGGGCTGAGCACAGGGACCTGTGCATCTGTATTAGAGAGCTGTTTTGTATTGGACAAATCAGGACCAGGCGTTAGAAACTATGGGCTAGCCACATAGCAGAAAGTGTTGGGCCAGATTGGTGACTGGAGGGGGTTGAGAGACTGTTGGGTACCTTGATGTTGAGCTTCTAGGTCTTGGTGGTGTCCTAAGATGGAAGCTGCCCCAAATACATAAGGCAATGTCTGTAGTGGAGGTAACCCAAGATGGCGCAGAGGTATCCCAAGATGGAGGTGACCACTTTCAGAGACGTGGCAGCAAGGGTGGGCTGTGCAGTGGCATTGGGCAGCCTGTTCAGAGGTACAGCACTGTGGTGGGCAGTGCTGCTGTGAGTGGCTGCCTCCAGGCCCTTTCTAATGTCCCCAAAGGGAGGCTACCATGTAGAGGGGGCTATCATGATGGCTGCAGCATCCTGAATGGAGGTGACAGTGGAACCCCATGTTGATAGATGGGGAACTGGGCACAGGACTGGCACAGGAGGTCTGCATGGGTGAGGGAGATCTGGCACAGCCAGCTGGGGGACAGAAGTCTGGTGTCGTGGGTCCAATATCTTAATGATATATTTTGTGTGTCTTATTTTGTTTCTATTTGCCACTCCCCATTCTTTTCTTCTTATTGGTCCTTTAATATAAGTGATGCTCTCATTCAACTCATTGAAAACTTGTTTTATACAGTATTTCAGAGTCTTTTTAGTTATTTTTGAGGGATAAATTTCATATGAAATGAATTCTTATACCAATTATTAGTTTTGTTGGTTGTCTATCCTAGCATTGGAATTTTTATTTTCTTTTTTATTGCTGTGTAACAAATTACCACAAATCAGTGACATTAAGCAGTATCTTTTTATTATTGTATGTTTTTAATGTTTTAGAATTCTAGGAACATCTTAGATCAGTGTTTTACAGGCTGTATTTAAGGTATCACCCAATGCCAAGGCCTCATCTGAAGTCCGAAATTCTCTTTCAAGCTCTAGTGGTTTTTGGTAAAAGTTGTTTCCTTGCAGCTAAAGAACTAATGGTGGTTTTCTTCTTCATAGCACAAGGAGAAATCATCTCTGATTTCTTTTAAAGAGGTCACCTTATTAGGTCAGGATCATCAAGAGTAATCTTAAGGCCAATTGATGAAGGATCTTAGTTGTATCTTAAAAGTCCCATCACCTTTGTCATACAATGTAATAATCTCTAGAGTACCCTTTATCATGCTCACAGACCTGTCTACACTCAAGGAGAGAGAATTACAAAGAGGGTAAAAATCTTGAAGGTCATCTTAAGAATTCTACCTATCACAAATGTATTGTGAATTAATTTTAGGGAGAGACTAATACTCATTTTCTATGGAATGTTTATCTCTTGTTTTCTTCATCCATTTTTGAGGAGTAATCTTGTTGCTGTCACCATTTAGCCCTGTTCCCTATTCTAGAAGTGAGTTTTATAATTTTTTGATGCTAATTTTTCATTTTGATGTTTGGGATCTTGATGTAGGATAGGAAGCTTGCTGACTCTTGGTCCTGATCAAATACTGTTCTAAATCTTTCATTTCCCAAAGTCGAACTATAATCCCAGATAGCCCTCTATAAGAACTTTTGATTATTTTGTTATTATGACTTTTCATTTGTAATCCTCCTTTCAACATTTGGTGTAAACAAATTCAGACTTTCAATTCAACAAACGTGAACCCATCACTAGCTTTATGTGGATTTATTTTTAGTTTTCTTGATTTCCATTGTCAACTTCTCTACCAGAGCCCAGCCATTCTGTGGATTCAGTCCCAGTGATCATTTTGATTTTCCTTCCATCTCTAGTCCACCATGATGTTTAACCATTAAATTGTTTGATTTTCTTTTTGCATTAAAATTGGTCCTCCATATCTCTGGAGTCTGCTTTGGCAGATTCGACCAACCTCACAATGAAAATATTGGGAAAACCCCTGTGTTTGTAATGAACTTTGTGACACCTTTTTTTTTGGTTGTTGTTGTTGTCTTTCTATAAACGATAAAGTATAAAAACTATTGACATAGCATTTATAATACTTAGATATTACAAATAATTTAGAGTAGAATTAAAGTGTAGGGAAGATGTTATACACAATATGATATGCAAATAAATACTGCACCATGTTATATAAGGAACGTATAAATACCACACCATGTTATACAAGGAACGTAAGCATCTAGTATCCATGGAGGATCCCCAAAACAATCCTCTATTGACACTAAGGTATGTTTGTACCTTTCTGTTACTTGTATATCTCAGGAACAAAGTCAGTTTTGAAAATATGAACCCATGATTCCATTTTCATTCAAAATTTTAGTATCTTTTTCTTGTGACATGTATTTTGGTGGTTATTGTGTTTGGATTCAATAATATGTGTGATTTAATGAAAAGATTAGTTCATTTACATTTATTTAATAAGAAATGCATTTGATCTTTGTATTATATTAGCTGTGTTTATTAGTCTTGTGAGTGGGAAAGATCAGGACATTTCATTCATGAATACCATCTGATGACCTTCTAGAGTATTGTATTGATTTGTTCTTAGTACTGTTTGAACATTAAAAAATTATCAGTCTCCATTAGACAAATGAAGTTGATTTATTTAATAAAAGAGAATACAGTAATGTCTACACCAGAGGTTCAATCTTAATCTTCCTTTAAAGAGCCTACCTGAAAATCTGTGGGCTGCTCTTTTCTCTCCAAAGACTTTTGGTTTGTACAAGGCAATGACTTATTTTAACTACTTTCTTCAATTGCTTTAAATGCTCCATTTGTCTTTTTCTTGGACTTGGTAAAAATGCAGTTTTTTAAAAAAAATAAACCTTTAATTTTGAAAAATTTTAAATTAAAAAAAAATAAAATGCAAAGATGGTACAGGGACTTCTTGAATACTCCTCATCCTGTTTCCCTTAAAGATTACATTTTATAAACCTGGTATGACTGTCCAAAACTAAGTATGCTTCACTTTAACTGAATTCTAAACTTCATTCAGATATCACCATTTTTTACACTAATGTACTTTTCTTTTTTGTTTTAAGATCCAATTCACAGTCCAGATTGTATTTGATCATGATAAAGAGATTTGAAAAAATGAAGTCACATAGGTTTAAATACATTTGATTTGCAAATTCTAAAACAAACCACAACAGGGTCTACGATAAAAGAGTTTGAAGACTTTCTGTTTCTTTCTGTGAAAAGACAAACTATTAGGGCTCTAAATAGCATCACACTTAAGCATTTTTTTATTGGTTGAATTGACACTGTAGAGTGCATTGAAAGTGGAGGAAAGATATGACATCAAAACATTGATGTGATGTTTAGCTGCTGTGCCTTCTGAGGAGTAAAGATTTATCATTAACACACATAAAGAAGTATCAGAACTCAGGACAGATCAAGCTGACCCAAAATAGAGTCTTATGATGGACAGCCAACAATTTAACATCCCACAGAGCTATGTGTTCTAAAGGGTTTCCTTGGCTGCTAGAAGACTCCTATTCAGTGTAACTGAATGACCATTTCAATAAGTGGTCAGGGATATGTTGTCTTAATGTTCAAGTGTATAGGTACCAAGGAGATACACTCTCTCTAAAGGCCAAGAGGTAGATTAACAATGATGCAGCCTATTTTCAATCACAAAATATTACCTAGTGTAATTTTGAAACTTGTGTTCTTACTAGTAGGGAGGAGGGGTGGAAATTTTCAATACTGAATACCTGGCACTTTGGCAATCAAAGACAAACAAGATTCAGAAGGGTGAAGAAAGTAGGGCTTCCACTGCCATTGCAATACTCACAGAATCCAGTGGGACTGTGCATTTAGGTATGGCTTCTCTACCCTATTCATCTTATGCCTCCAGCTGCTCAAGCCCAGCTCCCAGAGCTACCTTACAAGGCTTTCCCCTTCATAGAGTCACTATGGAGTTCAAAGCTCTTACTTCTGTTGACCTTTCTGCTTTCTCTTTTACATCTTCCGGCTGCTATTGGCTACTACTACTGAGTTTTCTTCTCAGCCTCAGGGCAAGAATTTTTCAGTCCCATCTGCTTCTCTTTAAGATATATACATAATGGAATATTACTCAGCAATAAAAGAGAATAAAATCATGGCATTCTCAGGTAAATTGATGGAGTTAGAGAAGATAATGCTAAGTGAAGTTAGCCAATCCCAAAAAACAAATGCCGAATGTTTTCTTTGATATAAGGAGGCTGATTCATAATGGGATAGGGATAGGGAACATGGGAGGAATAGAGGAACTCTAGATAGGGCATAGGGGTTGGAGAGGAAGGAAGGGGGCATGGGGTTAGAAATGATGGTGGAACATAATGATCATTATTATTCAAAGTACATTTATGAAGACATGAATTGGTGTGAATATACTTTGTATACAATTAGAGATATGAAAAATTGTGTTTTATATATGTAATAAGAATTGTAATGCATTCTGCTGTCATATATAAATAAAAAAGAGATAGGATTGGAGTTGTGTGAGGGCATTGCAATTTGGATTTTGTGGAAGGTAAAGCTGTAAATCAATTAGATATGTTACGCAGAATCACATAGGTCTTACAAAATATTGCACTAAAAGCATGTTTGCTTCTCTAGATTTGGTTGCAATTCCAAACACCTACTTTTCCTATCCCTGCTTAGATATGTAACAGGAACCAGGAATGAGTTTGTAATTTCTTAGATATCAAATATGGAGGGTGGAGATAATGGGGTGAGAAAGAGGAAAAGACTTTGCTCTGCCTTTTTGTTGCATTCTTTCTTTCCTTCTTTTTTTTCTTCAGATTTGCCTATTCCTCTTGTTTCTTTGCTGTGTTATATTTAGACTGTATGTGTTGGCTTGTTTTTCTCCTCAGTGAAATGAGAAGTCTATATTCTATTTTTATGATACGAATTTTTGATTCATATACCACATTTAAAGTCCTTCCTTTCTATTGATCAATGTCAAATATGAAATCATATTTAGAGCAGAGCTAAAATTCAAATCTAAGCAATTTCATTCTAGCATCATATATCTTTAAAATTATTTTTTAGTTGTTGACAGACCTTTATTTAATTAATTTCTTTTTATGTAGTGCTGAGAATTGAACACAGTACCTCACACATACTAGGCAAGCACTGTACCACTGAGCCCAACCCCAGCCCCTGCATTGTATATCTTAATAATTAAAGTACTAACTGCACATAGTTATTCTAAACATCTTCTCATTTAGCCTTTAGTTTTAGCATTACTTTTGAGTCTTTTAAAATTATACAGAGCAAGATTTCTAGAACTAGGATTATATACGTTTGGGGCATAACTTGCCTAAGTTTATTTTAGACAGAAAAAAGGCAATTTCTTTTACTGGCTGATCTTTACTTGAAGACTTGGGAAAGTATTAATGAATACATGTGTGCGTGCACGTGTGTGTGTACACATGCGTGCACGTGAACAGAATTCTGTCTATTCAGTTCATCTAGTTTTATGTGTCTGTCTATATGTATCTATGTACACTGGGTATGTGTGTATAGGGGAGATATTTTTAAAAAGAAGAAAATATACAAAAAGTATAAGGAAAATTTGGTATGTTTTTTCCCACCAGGAAACAGCTGGTGCTAGTTTAGTATGGTAGGAGAAACAAGGTTGGGTAGGCTTGTTAAAAATATATGCTCATGTCATCCACCCCCATGGCTTTTGCAAATCTATCAGACAAAAGAGTAGGGCTGTATGATAGTGTACTAAGTCTGTGATCGTCCATATGGCTGTTTCTGTAAAAATAAAATTTATCACATTGTAAAACATTGCTTCTTTTCTCTACTCTAATTAACTACCAACTAACAAAAATTCAACTCCATCAGTTGAATCAATTCAAATGTTTGCTGCAATTTTGCTTTATTAAATGTTTATTTATAAAACCCATAACATTTCTTCCTTTCATTTTCAACCAAATTAAGCAGAACTCAAAATAAGCCAGAACTCTTGACACAGAGAGTTTTCAAAATAATGGGTTTTCTGAGCCATGACGGATGTTAGCCAGGAAAGGACCAGGTCCTGGGACAAGTTCATAAACAACAGCAGCAAGACTTGTTAGCAGCTGGAAATATATCTGCTAGACTAAGAGTCAAGAACATTTTAATTAAAAAATTGCAAATAAAATCATAGATTATTTACATTGAACCTACATTGATGTAAGAGGGGTAGGATAATGTAAAGCAGGAGAAGTATTGAGGTGGGTGGACAGTCCATAAGGAGAAGTACTTATTGCTTCCAGATTTGTTTCGGTTAATATTTGTAAGTAGGATATGGTGGTATCTGGTGAAACAGTCTCTTCTTGGTTTGGTCCATGGATATTAACTGATTAATTCTCCTTATCTCTTCCCACCTCCATCCTCTAGCATTCGGAATTAATTTTAGAACATCTTGAAATTTTTCTCTTATCAGTACTCTTTTCAGAAAAATACTCTTTTTATTTTTTATCATTTTACTTGTTGTGTCAGTCAGCTTTCTATGACTGTGACCAAAATACCTAACAAGAACAACTTAGAGGTGGAAAAAATATTTGGGCTCACAGTTTCAGTGGTCTCAGTTCATGATCCGTAGAATTCATTGCTCTGGACTTGAGGTGAGGGAGAACATCATGTTGTAAGGTTATGGTAGAGGAAAGCAGCTTCTCAGATCATGGCAGCCAGGGGAGAGGGAGGGAGGAAGAAAGGGAGGGTGGGGGCGTCATG
>NW_025999842.1:16948722-16954989 GCF_001458135.2 Marmota marmota marmota | reverse complement strand
GGGAAGGGGAGAAAGAAAGACGGAAAGAGAAAGAGAGAGAGAGAGAGAGAGAGAGAGAGAGAGAGAGAGAGAGAAGCCAGGGACAAGATCTAATCTTCAAGGGCATACTCCAGTGACCTACTTCCTCCATTCATGTCCTACCCACCTGCTTACAGTTACCACCCAGTAATCCATTCAAATTATTAACCCATCAAATGGTTTCATTTGCTGATTAGATTAGTTCTCATGATCTAATCATTTCTCCTTTGAACATTCCTGCATTTTCTAACAAATGAGTGTTTCAGGGGATACCTCATACCCTAACCACAACATTTATCCTCCTTTACCTTATTCACATGTCTTTCAAAAAGAATTTTGAAATTGTATATCTTGGGACCTGGCTATATGAAGCACAATCATGAAGAGAGTAAAGTACAAAGCATGACAAGGAAATGCAGAACAATATGAAATCATCCTAGATTATGGTAGATGAAGGCATTATCCCGCAGTCTCCCACAATAAACTCACAACAAAGATGATGATAGCTCGTCCAACCACAGCCATTAAATTGATACCAACCTACAGTTATCAATCTAAAGAAGTTTTGGGTGTACTTAGATGCCAATTTAAAAGTATAGGCTTTTATTATTGTAAAGATGCAGATTTTGATATCTTTTATGTAAGAAAACAATGAGCAGTAACTTCATGAAGTAGTCATTATTTCCATGCCATTTATAAAATCTGCATTCACTTACTTTGCACATGAAAATGTTTCTGTTTTTTCTTTTTCCAATTTCCAGTTCAAACATTTCATCAGAGTACATCTAGATAACCTCATTCACTTTCTTTGCACGCATGAAGTTTTTCTGTTTTCTTTTTTTTTTAATCTTCAAGTTCAGAAATTTCATCAGAATACATCTAGATATATTTTTCCTTAATTATTCCTGGAACTCTGAGCTTTTTAATCTTTTGAATTGCAGACTCAGGTTTTCCTTTAGTGAAGAAAAGCTATCTTTAATATATACATATATACATACATATATATTTCAAATATGAAATATAGTATTTCATATTTGTGGGTTTTTTTCCAGTACTGGGAACTAAATCCAGGGACTCTTTATTATTAAGCTACATCTCCAATGTCCTTTCAATTTTTTATTTTGAGACAGGATCTCAATGAGTTGCTGAGACTGGCCTTGAGCTTATGATCCTCCTATCTCAACCTCTCCAGTTGCTGGGATTACAGGTGTGTGCCACCGTGCCTGGATGACTCATATTTATCTCTTTACATATGTGTTGCATTGTCTTCTCCTTTTAATGTCAATTATCCTAACTTGGTCTCTTACTTAACCTATTTAGTTCTTAGATAACACTTTCTACTACTCTTCTTTACTATGATTTAACATTATTCTGTTTAAAAGTGTTCTACTTCCATAAGTGGTGAGTTAGCTTATTTGAACAACTGAAGAACACCTAAACCGGGTTGTAAAACAACTAAGAGTTGTAAAAGTATGAACAACCATCTGGTCGGAGGTGCTGTAAAACTACCTGCGAGGCCCCGCGAGGCTGCAATGAGGCTGCAACGAGGCTGCAACGAGATGGGAAGACCACACAGGTATATGTCAGATGTTGCATCCTATTATTTTCTCTCAGTGCACCTGGAAATATGAAAGCTGTGAGGGAGAGGCTCAAAAGCCATGCAGAACTTCTAGCCATCTCATGATATTAGCAGGACAAACACTGGGACTACTGCAGGAAGAAAGAATACCAGTAAATACATCAGGTTTTCAGTAGAAATCCTAAAGAGCCACACATTAGCAATAAGGGTAAACATAACATAGGCTAGACACCTAAAAGCCCGATTTCTGTTTTAAATCATCAAACTCTGTGATTAGATTAAGGGATATACCTCTAGACTCATTTCTGTCCAAGACAGAATTTTAGATAAATGAAAAAGTTATTATGTCTTCAAATGATCTCTAGATATTTTTACATACAGTTATAATAAGAAATTTCAAATCAAGGTAAAATAAGTAATTAAGATCAAAAGTTTTAAAAAAAACTAGGGGTATAGTTCAATGTACAGTACTTGTTTAGCGTGCATAAAGCTCTGGGCTCTATCAAGCACTGAAAAATATAATCAAGGAAAAAACCTAGACATATCCTAAGAAGCTACTAAAGATAACAAACAAAATTTTTACAATACCATGATAATATATTTAAGAAATTCAATTTCAAGTAGATATATTTAACCAGAGCACACTAAAACTTATAGGGAGAACCCAATGAAAATTTAAAACTAAAGTCTAATATAAATTCAAGTGTGTGCTAAATATATGACTTTAAAGCAGATTGGATACTGTTAAAAAGAAAATTAGTGAGCAAGAAGATAAGTCAGAAGAAATATCCCAACTGAAGAGCAGAGAGACAAAAGGATTGGAAGGAGCACACAGCACACAGAATATGCAATTAAAACATGGGCAATTGGAGTCCTTGGAGGAGGGCATGGAGATTATGAGGCAGAAGCATTCTTGGAAGAGATAATGGCTGAAAATTTAGATTTGTTCATGCTATTCAGTATATTTTGTTTTGCTGTTGCTTCTTCCAGGTGTTGAATCCTCAAAATTTCTATCAAAAATGATCTATTAAAGAAAGGATTATAGTACAAGCTATATTCTGTTTATCTTAGTTCAGGCTTTTATAACAAAATACCATAGACTGGGCATTTAAACAACAAACATTTACTTTTCATAGTTTCAGAGGCTGAGAAGAGCTAGATCAAGGTGCCAACAGATTAGGTGAGGATCCTCCTAGGCTTGTGGATGGAGACATTTTTCCTGGTGTCTCTTCTTGTAAGGATACTAATTCTGTCATATGGGTTCAACTTTCATGATCCAATTACCTCCCAAAGGCCCACCTCCAAATACAGTCACACTGGGGATTAAAGCTTCAATATATGAATTTTAGGGCAACACAAATATTTTAATTCATAGCACTGATGCTGAGGCTTAAATTCATATTCATAATTATTAGACTTATGGCCCATTCTGTATAATCCATACTATCAGCAAACACTGTACCCAGGTTGCTTGTAGTGGGAGTAGTACAGATTTTTACCCTGAGACCTGTGAGACCCTTGTTATTTTACCCTTGTTAGACAATGACTTTCACAATTGACCACTTAAAGTTATTAGCACATGGAAGTGCCCAGAGGTAAGCAAAAACTAGTCTACCAAAACCTAGACATTTTGCTCATTATGTAGCAGCAATTGTATCTTCTCAAGATAATAAGGCCAATACAACACAGGACCTCTCTTTTTGTCAGCTTTAATAAAAATAATTAGGCCAGGCACAGTGGCATACACCTATAATTTCAGAGGCTCAGGATTGTAAATTCATAGCCAACTTCAGCAATTTAAGCATTAAACAATTTAGTGAGACCCTGTCTCAAAATAAAAAAAAGTAAATAAAAAGGGCTGGGGATGTAGCTCAGTGGTTAAACAAATGTCCCTGGGTTCAATCCCTTGTACAACAAAATAAATAAATAAATAGATTTAGTAGAATTCTTAATATGTTTCCTAATAGAAGTATCTATGCATCTACCCACAGGAAACAGAACCTACACCAGCAAATCCCAACTGTGGAAAAGGAAGCATAAATATGTTAAGTGGATTACTGGGAGTGACATTTGGAGGAGCCACTTTTATTTCTGTCCCTTGGTTTCCCAAACTCCTGTATATTATACATATCAGGGACATAAAACTGTAAAAGACCCCTTGTTTCACAGTACATACAGCAACTCATTGAAGCAAATGTTAAAAGAACATGGTTGAACAATTTTCTAAAAATAACATAGCCAGCAAGTGGTAGAGGGAAGATTTGAATGTAATTCAATCTGATTTCAGAGGTATTGCTCTTCCCACCACTCAATAGAGATTAAAAAAGTAACCATTGCTGTCAGACAATTAATTTATTTGTGTTTCCCAGTATAAGGAAAACTCATGCAGTGCAGGAAACTTAACTTATCAGCTTTTGTAGCTTGACACAAAGTAGTCCTTTCATAAATATTTGATAAGTAAATGGTTGATTTGTTCAAATAACTCATGTGAAATTAGCTGCCATGAAAAGTCTGGCTGACTAATTTTGTTGTGTCTATTTATTGATCATGACAGTGCTCTTTGAGTGTAATCATTTTGCTAAAGATTTCAGGTTTAGTGACATAGGAGTAGATGCATGTAGCGTTCCCACAAAGAATGGTAAGCTCATTCACCTACCAATCTTGGAAATAAGAAAGTATGAATTGATTGAGTAACTTCATATGGTATTCATAAATCAAAACATCACTCTGTACCCCTAAATTTATGCAACTTTAAAAGGTCAATTTTACAGCAAAAAGGTGTGAGGGAGAGAAAATGATAAGCTCATATTTTTCTCCCAATAGTATATAATCACAAAAAGATTTTTTAAAACATTAATGTAAATTCAACCCATAATCATTGCTTAAAAATTTGTCATTGATTCAGCTGGGCATCGTAGCATATGCCTGTAATCCCAGCAGCATGAGGTCTGAGGTAGGAAAATTACAATTTTGAAGCTAGCCTGAGAAAATTAGAGAGATCCTGTGTCAAAATCACAATAAAAAGGGATGGAGATGTAGCTCAGTGGCTGAGCAGCCTGGGTTAAATTCCTAATACCCTCTCCACTCAATTTATCATGGATTCAGTTGTTAATCTGTATCATTTTTCACATGACCATATACAAAGAACAGAGTCTTATATGGTTGTATTTCTTTTCTGTAGATCCTAAGTCATTTGAGATTTCTTATTGCAATGTGAAAACTGGCATTTAGTTTCCAGGATGTATTATGGAAAACATTTTTTTAATTATCACAGAATTCATAGGTATATATTTGTTTTGAAGCATGGAAATAGGGCCAGGAATGTAGCTCAGTGGCAGAGTCCTTGCCTAATAGATACAAAGCACCGAATTTGGTTCCCAGCACCAAATAAATAAATAGATAGATAGATAGCTTGTATAGATGTTATAAAGTGTGCATAAAAATAAACAAGAGGAAGCATTTATGAAATAAAGGAAAATAAGTGGTGGTAGTTCTAATCATATGGATAAAAAAAGAATTAAGCAAAATTATCATTTTCATGTTTTGATTTTACAACCTAGCATAAATTTGCATTTTTTGCTAATGAAAACATAACTCAAAACATTTAATTTATCAATTAATAATAAGATGTTCACTATAATTGCAACTGCAATAGGGACTAAAACAAGTTAGGACAGCTTTTTCGCAAACTGATCTGACAGACATCCTCGGTATACTGCCCTGGTGCTATGACAACTGGCATTTTAAAACCATTTTCTGAAATATCAAGAAATAGACAGATGAATCTGAGAAGGAAGATGGCGGCGAGGGGAGTGCATTACCCCCGTGTGCTGCTTCACTGTGTGGGAGTATGACAAGTCAGGACGGCTAAAGGATATCTTGTTAGGAATTTCCAGCAATAGTGGGGTGCTCCGGAACCTGGAGGAAGGATTTCCATCGCACGAAGATCGGCTATGGGGACTCAAACGCGAGAGGTTTGTCGCACGGAGGGTAACACTGCTTATTCAGCAAATCGCCCCGCGGCTAGAGTCTGCAGCGCGCGCTGGGATAGAGACGCAGGGTTACAGCGCTGCAGTTTCTGCCAGCCGCGCAAGCACCTTACTCAGGGCTGAATTCTGGGTTCGAGACGGGGGAAGGAAGCGGTCCATCTCGGTTCTCCACACCGGTCAGACCACAGAGGAGGCCAGCAGCCACCATGTTGGTAAACTGACGTCACCTTCCCTGTTTTCGACTGACCGCAGCTCATTCAGCCATAGATCAGGTAATTTCAGGCTGCAATTCGCCTGCGGCTTGCATACAGATTGCTAGGGTTCAGCGCCTGGGTGCTTCTTAGAACCTGAGCTTATCTGAGCGAACACCGAGCGCGGGGCGGCCGAGTTCCGGCTCCCGGAACCGTCCCGCGGAGCCTGCGGAGGCTGCTTCTTGGACCCTGCTCCTATCAGAGCATACAACAAGCACTAAGCAGCCGAATTCCGGCTCCCGGAACTGAGCCCGCGGGGACTGCTTCTTGGAGCTTACACTTATAGGAGCTTACACCGAGCACGGAGCGGCCGAGTTCCGGCTCCCGGAACTTCCCTGGACCGGGGCTAGGAGCCCGCGGAAACTGCTTCTCGGTCCGGGTCCTGCTGAGGGCCCTGTCAGACTCACCCGTTGCTTTGGTTGCCCAGCAA
>NW_025999842.1:16925412-16948157 GCF_001458135.2 Marmota marmota marmota | reverse complement strand
AAAATAGGAAAAGAAGAACTTAAATTATCACTATTTGCAGATGATATGATTCTATACCTAGCAGACCCAAAAGGCTCTACAAAGAAACTATTAGAGCTAATAAATGAATTCAGCAAAGTGGCAGGATATAAAATCAACAAGCATAAATCAAAAAAAAAAAAAAAGAAATAGACAAATGGCAACTTTACTTTATTTCTCTAATGTTGAAATTATGACTATCAAAAATGAAATAGAAAAAGAAGAATGTCACCAGGATATTTAGACTTCTTTTATCTCAGAAGAAAATATAGTTTCATTGACATTCAAGTCTTTGATTTTATACTTGAGAATAAGTTGATTAATATATATTTTAGTATTCTGTCAGATGAGAATAGATAGTGTGTGTGTCTGAGAGAGAGAAAGAGAAAGAGAGAGAGACAGGGACAGGTGGGTGAGTTTCTGGTTAAATCTATTACATTTCTGCTGCTACAATAAATTTTTGATAGCTTTAGCCAGCTATTCTCATGTTCTCTTCCACAATAGTGGCCAAAATATAAATGCAGAACATTAGAGTGTATCCTAGTGGAAAAGGAACGAGAGATGTTTCTAAAGCAGGGTAGGGAGGTTTGTACCCTTCTCTTACAATTAATATCTTTCTCGTCTATGGATAAAGAGGCATTTATTGCCCTCTGCTCCCAGCTCTCATCCTCTTTGATGAATTCTCTTTGAACCATAAAACAAAGAGATTTCTCAAAGTATAGACTTTAAAGAGATGATAGTTTCTAAGAGGGTGACCAGTATGATGAGAAATATTTCCATTCATCATGTAGGTTTATATTATATTCTATGGGACTGGGAAAAAAATATACTCCTTCTGCACAAAGTTCAGTGTAGTAATTCTCAGTAATACATGCCAAATTAAACTTTATAGTCCAAGATTAATATTTATATTAAAAAGTAACTGAAACTCAATATTGGTCAAACATTTAAAGTGATTTAAAACTATGAGTAACATCAATATTGTCATATGAATAATCTGAGAAAAAAAAACCCTAATCACTCATGTGGCTTTATTTTCTTAAGAAGCCCTGGTAGGACAGGTAACAAATGAAGATCCATGAAGTAGGAGACAGTGGCTTTCCTATAGGAAACATACCCCTGGGGGGTTGTTCAATCTGATGGTCTTTTCTAGTCAGATCCAGTGTCTCTACTTGAGAATACCTGTAGAGTTTCCTTTCGGTTTGAAACTTTTAGAGAGACACCGAGTCTACAAAATGGCACAAATTACGTAGAGTTCACAACACATTAAATGAATCTTAAATTAAATCACGTGTGGATAAATCTTACTTGGAAAATGCTTCTCTGCGGATACACACATCCTAGCTGAGGAAAAAAAAAAGTCTGAAATCATAGAAATGGAGTGAAAGGGAAACCAGGTAACAAACTGGATACAGTTTTGAGACAAGCCTATGTGTGTGGAAAGGAGTCAGTACTGAATGGCAGGATTGCCATGCTCAGCTGAAAGCTGAGTGAGAGCAGTGCTGAAGATTTTGACAAAACAGAAACCTGGAAGGTAGGTGAGATGGTAGCAGGTAGAGACACTGGACCACCTAATTAGGCAGACAGCATCTTTTTTCTGGCCTGGGGATTTTTATAATAGGCTGGCTGGTTATATGGCATGGAAAGTACTGACAGGCACATGAATAATAAATTAGTGCTGAGCCCATAAAGGGGTTGAGTCCAGTAGTGCTTCTGAGGTAATTCTTCCTGCATTTATCTTCTGATCTACCATGTTTTCTGCTAGTGCCTCTATTTCTAAGTCCAAATACCATACTCATTTGGTTGCTTCCTGGTGTACAATGAACTGATTTTTTTTTTTAAGCAGGCATTTGAGATCACCTGTATTATTTATGTTTTAAAGGGAGTGGAAGCTAAGTGGTACCCAACAGTAAAGAAAAGAAGATGGGGTAGTGTTGTAAGTGTCTATTGGGAACAACAGCACACTGGCAGGTTTTGAGAGAAGGACGGAATGAGAACCAAGGAAAAAACTCCCTGGAACTTAGCTTCTTAGGATACCACTATTCAATAGACCATGAAATCACATGATAGAACGTAAAAAGTGTACAACATGGTTGAATACTGGTCTAGAAATTGTTCCTACTGCTTGGATTTACAGCTCAGAATCTGGGGTTAGGATATATAATTTTTATTTATTAGTGTGAATATTGAGAGCAAGAGAAAAGAAATAGGGAAATTAGTAGGCAAGAATGAAAGCAATCTGAAAAACAGCACTGTCGTTTGACTATGTCTTTGAAAATACACCTCTAACCTGTGGGCTATGCATTTCCTTTTGATGCACCTTAACAGCTTCCATTTTCCATCATGGTGTCCATGGCCATGCTGGTCTGGTAGCTTTCCAGCATCATAACTCATCCTTCAATGTGCATCATGTGTAGTGGGCGAGTATGAACCCTGGAGCTGGACTAGAACCTTAGCTCTTCCAGCTACTAATTTTAGGCAAGTTATTAAAATGTTCCGTGCTTCTGTTCCCTTGTATATAAAACAAGGGCAATAGAAATATTTAACCATAGAGGCTGTGCATGCAGAAGGAACTTAGAACAGTACCTGGCATTTATAAACACGTCAGATGTATTAATTGAGGTTATTAACAATTGCCTTAAGGTTTTAGCTGTCTGAAATTGCTCAAAGTTTAGTTTTGAAACTGCCAAGTCTTTCTGCTTTGACTTTATCAACTGAAATTCACTGATAGATGTACTCATTTATGCATTTGTTAATTCAATCAACAAACATTTTAAAATATCTGGAATGTGTCTGACACTGTAGCAATGTCTAATGTTTTTAATGACCAGAGAGAGGGGTGGGTGAGGAGAGAGATTGAGTGCAATGATTCTTCAGATAATAATGATGGAAATCTAAGCCAGGTGGAGTTGTCAGATAAGAATTCTAAAAACCGATGACATTGAGCTGAGCCCTGACCTCTTCTTATCCAAGGAGAAAAGGTGCAAGTGAGTAGAGAATTGTGGAGAGAAGTTTCCAGGAACAATGTAAAGCCTGGAGACAAGAGAGTGGGGCACATTTCAGAGAACTACAAGCACTTCTGTAGAGTAGGGATGGAGAGGAGGATAGTGGTGAAAGATGAAGATGGAGAGGGAAGAAATGAGATTGTGAAGGGCCTCTTGTGCTGTCCTAGGGAACTGGAATGTCATTCTCATGACCATGGAAAGTTCAAAAGATTTTAAATGGTAGAATGTCATGATTACATTTAAGTATAGAGAGTCGTTCTGTTGGCACTCTAAAGGGTTTATTGAAGTTGGATAAGACTAGAAAGGGAAAGCTGGTTCAGAGGTCATGGCAGTAGTCTGGGAGAAACTAGACAGTGACCTAAACTGGGGAGTGGAACTCAGTATAAGCAGGGGGATCAGAGGGAGATTTAGAAGGTAGAAGCAGCATTTGACTGTCCTTTTCATTATTTCTTGTCTATTTGTTCCTGCTTCCATCTCTGCAATGTTGAAATAATAGGAACATGGCTTTCCCTTTATTATAGCTCTTCTAATGCCTTCTGCAAAAGGTCTCCTATAAAATAATGCCATTTGTGACTATGTGGGTGGATTTCATGTACTTACATTGGTTTGGTGGAAAAAATATTTCTCAAACATTGTTCAATAGAAGGATTCTGCCTCAAGATGGTTCTTTTTTGTGACTGCTTATTATCCCACATCATCAATTGTACCTGTGGTTACTTCAAGTGTGTCTTAAGCTTTTTGCCTCTAGTATTATGCAGGTTTTTCAGGCTGAAAAATATCTCCTTCAGTCTGAGCTAGAGTCTCTGATGACACATCAATTAGTTCAATAATTAGCAAATATGTGAGTTTTAAAGGATCTTTTGAGACCTTGGTTAAGTAAAAGATTCTTAGGTCCTACCTTCAGGCACTATGATTCAGTAAGTGCAGGATAAAGCTCAGAACTTTCATTTTTAATAAGTGCTCTAGGAGATCCTGAAAAAAAAGATCATATCCCAAGCCTCTTGTCCCCAACAAAAACTATAATTTTCCTAAATTTAATTATTTGAGGTTTACCCAATATTTGTAGTAGAACTTAAGATGAATCTGTTACAGAAAATAATGAAAAAATGAATATTATTATAGTATATTCCTTTCACTATTTTTAAGCTATAATCAATTTAAAATAATGAGGGTGTTGAGGTTATTATTCTAAGATGTTAAGAGCAATTTTGCATGATGTTGATAAATGAGAATGTCCTGATTGTATCCTACAGCATTTGTACTTTGCAGTCATGCTTATGTTAGTAGTGGAAGTTTGTGATGTATTGTGAGGCAGGAGATAGTGTGTATTGTGTAGTCAGCCAGTATCAGCATTACTTGGAAAGACATTAGAAATGCAAATTCTCAGCCCCACTGTGACCTACTGAATCAGATTTTTGCAGGTGATATCTGGCAATCTGTGTTTTACTAAGCTCTGCAGGAGATTTTAACAAAGGTGAAAGTTTGAAAACAATTGATCTCATGCATCTATGTCTATACACAGAGACTTTATGTTTCGGCTTTAACACATTGAAGTATGGATATGTTGCCTGTTTGTTTCTCTAGAATAAACTAATCATCATAAAAGCACGTATAAATTAGAATTTTCTTCAGCTGAAGATGACAACAAAACAAAAGATGTTTAAAGGGTAGAAATTGATTTCTCTCCGAAGGTCAAAATCTAGGTAAAGAATCCAGGATTGGTTTGATCCTTCAACATGTTAAGACCATGGCTTTTTTCATTTTATTGCTCAATCTTGCAAGCACTGCATTCTCAAGTTCACTTATTATCACAGAAGGCTGCTCTGCACAGATATCCACACCCCAGTCATACAAAAAGAAGGGGAAGAGGATAGGCACCTCACAAGAAGTGAATGCACCACCTCCATATCCACCCCATTGGCAGAATCAAGCTATTTTCACTTTTAGCTTCAGAGAAGGTGGGGGAGGATAGTGTTAATTTTGAGATGTCTTATTATTAAAGAATAAGATGACAGAAGATATTGGGGAGTGAGGAGGAAGATAGATTAGTTGTGGAATACATACATGCCTAGGAAGTGTATTTCTGGGATGTTCCTGTTTTCTTGTCTTCCTCTTTCTTTTTCTTATTCTAGATAGCCTTTTCGCCCCCCTAAAGATAGGTATTTTTTCCTTGCTTTCCATCTTTCCATTGCTGATTTTAGTCTCGTTATTTAGTCATTCTCAAAGATTTGGGTGGAAAAAGGATGCTAATCCCACAGGAGTTATAATGCAGAAATGATTCTCCTTATCTATTCTCTCTCTGTCTACATGTGCACACAATGTTTTAACGTACAAACTATTGTTTCTTTTACATGTAATTATTGGCCCTTGTATATCATGCTTGTGAATGCATAAGGAAATTCCCATTTTTAAAGATGATGTTTCTAATGATCCACTTTCTCAGAATCTATGAGTTATGCCATGTCAGAGAATGATTCTAGAACCTTTAGGGAAATATCAAATTTACATGATAATATCAACGACTTATTTTAGACAGCTTTAAATAATTTGTTCCTCATTTTTTTCCAACTTAATATTTCTTGACATTTGAACCAGACAATGGCTGAATACAAATGTTTTATGTGCACTTTGGTGGAGATACCTACTGCAGAATGATTATTAAAAGGGCTATGAATCATTCCTTTCTCTAAAATATTCAGTTCTTTAAGCTGATTGCTATTAGCTGTTCATATTATTTTAATTAGAGGAAAACATGACTGCTGAAAATCAGCCAAAGGTTCTATAAATAAAAGTATCCATCTTGAAGAGTCAAATTTTAATTAACCTTTTAGCATGCCAACCTTTCTACTAGAATTTTTCAGAGCTTGCAGCCATTCATTTTGTTCAAAAGCCATATGGGCTATTTTTCATCTGTATGTAATCCAAATCTATGGGAGAGAACCCGGGGAACACAAACTAACTGTTCATCAGCTGTCACTTACATATCTTTATCTAAATGAAAACACACCCAAATGCATACTGTGTGGTGTAGAGGTGGGGGAAGGGCATAGGCAGAATGAAGAACTGTTTCTTCTTTTTTCTCCCCATTCGAGCTACAATTTGTATCCTGACCTGCTTTGAGCATGTTCAGTTTCTTACTGATAGACTGCTAGTGATTAAAGCAACAGCAGGCTGTAATTACTGGAATCAGACAGTCCACTTTTTACCTCTACTCATTACCCACATGAAAGGTGTTTTCATAAGCTATTTGTTGGAAAATCTATATTTGACATAAATAAGCATTTTCTCCTGATTGATTTTGTAGGTTGCTATGATGGCGCCCATGGAAGGAATGCCAGATCAAAGCACGGAGGATGGCTGGACCTGAATTCATGCCAGTCCCTGGCTGCCAGAAAAATCAGTTTTCAGGAAAGTGTTTCTAATTGCTATGCAGTCAATGAAAGCCATCAAACACAGCCATGGCAACCACTGTTAGAACCTAACCTTAATAAGCAAAGAGGACTGCCATTAACTCAGTTTCTATGGTTATATTAAAAAGAAATGTGATATTTCTCTATTTAAAATTTGTAATTCTCACCACTCTCTGTTTATTAATCAAGCATCAACTACCTTGAATTTATAAAATTTACTTAAAAACTACGTGATAAAATACTCTAGTTTACAAATAATACCATAGTTCTATAGTGGTTGTTTTAGTGAGTCTGGTTTTAAGTGAAAAACACAAGGCTTTTAATAGTGGGCCACTGAATACTTTCAAATACTCCTTGCTATAGTCTTATACTATCTGGATGCTTCTAATGTTCTAATCACTGTTTTCTTTTCTTTTCGTAATACCCCTTTTTGAAACTCAGTTCCTTATGAGAAACTCTGCACATATACCAATATGTAAATATCTTGTTATTGGGCAGGGCAGAAAATTAGGCAAATGTTTAACTTAGTTTAAGCTAAGGAGTGAGTGAGTATAGAACTTTGTGGCAGAAAATAAAGTGCAAAATGTTGGATCAAAGGAAACAGAAAAGGACAGATGTACATCTGGAGTGGACAAATTGTTGATGCAGGGCAATGGGGAGCTTCTGACATGGCTCTACCCTTCTGTTCTCTTTCAACCTCTACAAACACTGCCTTTCCCCTCAGTTTAAGTATGCTTGATAGGCAGTCTTTCTGAAATGGCTCCAAATGATTCTACTTCTTGGTATTCATACACTTGTGAATCTAGTGACTTTTGTTGGATTAATAGAATATACCAAATTAAATGAAAATCACTTCTGTCATTTGATTACAAAAGACAGTGACTTCTTCCTGCCAGCACACTTTCACTTGCTGGCATGTTTCTTTGCTTTATAGTTTACTTGCTCTCATGAAGCAAGGGGCCATGTTGGGTTGTACATGATAATCTGTGGAGACATCCACATAGTAAGAACCAAGGGAGGTCTCTGGAACTGAGGCCTCCATACAGCAGTTATAAAGAAATACATCTTACCAATAATCATATTTATGAGCATTGAAAAGCATCTTTCTCAGTTGAGCCAGGGAGCTAAGCCATGTCTAGGCTCTTGACCCACAGAAACTGTGAGATACTTACTGTTGTCCTCTTAAGCCGCCAAGTTTGGAATACTTTTTTTTTTTTTTTGTAACACAGCAATTGATAACTAATGCAGCTAGACTCAGAAACAGTTATAAAACCCTGCCATTCAGAGGTCTGGGAGGGAAAGGGTTGAAGAGTAGAAGACAAGGGATCTTAGCATTAAGTAGGGATGGATATACATCTGCATCAAGGCCCAGACAAAGAAAATCTGGCCCACAGTGGAGCATAATGCAAGATCCCTCACTTCTCATCTTTACTATAGATCAGAAGAATTATCCTGTAATTACAGATATAATCCATTATGCTTTGGGTATATATGCCCACAAGGCCCTTGGTTCAGAAAACTTGAAATATTTTTACAATTGCAGAGCAAACAGAACTCAGACTTGTAAATCACAAATTTTATACATCATATACCATGTCCTATTATGTCTTATATTTCATATTTGATTACAGAGTTGTGTTTTTCCTCTGATTCATGTAGGTATTACAGGATGATATGAGTGCCATGTGTATGTGTGACTGCTGTGACTGCTCTGTGTGTGTTTTTTTTTTTGTGTGTTTCTGTGTGTGTGTGAGAGAGAGAGACATACTCTGAGGAAAGTGCGCTACGAGGTGCTATCGGAAACCACTTACAGCAGCTGTTCCCACCAAGATACCTCTCACTCAGCAAGCTTGGTGTGTGTGGGTTTGTCACTCAGGAAAGAAGAGCATGTTTCTACAGACATCTGTGGCTTAGCTGATAATAGCAAAGAGCTTTCTGCAATTGTCATCCAGCTTGTGGTCCAGAGACTTCTCAGAATTCCACCAGGGACTGTTGAAAGAACTGTTTTTCAGGAAGATAGTGAATAATAATCTTAAATCTCAGGTATAAAAATTGCTCTTTGTCCTTCTGAATTTGAGTTTTTTCCAGGAAGTCTTACTCTAGCAGTTTGTGACTAAGCCCACTGAATGAGTAGCTGCATCCAGCTGACTGACAGGCTCTCAGCATATCCCACTTTATGGGTTGCTCAGTTTTTCCAAAAAAAGATATGGCTGAAGTATAGGTGGAAATGACACCTATGTTCATGGTCAGAATTTCTGCTGCCCTTCGCTCCAGCTACAGATCTGTGCCTCCTGAGAAAAAGAGATGGCTGTGACATCCCTGCTGCTGCTCCACTGGGCCTACCCACAGGGTGGAGCTGAACCATACTTAATTGTCCTATGTGCCAGGTGTTTGCATGTTCTCAAATATTTACTCCGGTTGTTCTTCTTTGCTCACATATTTCTGTAGTCCGTAGGTCGGTTGTATCCTGTTCTTTCAGAGCCGTGTTTACCAGCCTCTAGGGGTTTTCTGTGACCCACTTCAGGCCTAACCTTCTGCTATTTCTGGAACCATAGCTCTCTCCCAGTAGTTAAGTTGTAGTGCTGAAATAGACACCCTCTGAAAATTCCCTGTGATTTTAAAAACCTCCCTCTTGATATAGCTGTCTTTACTTAGAATATAGATTCCATTGAAAAGTGGGAAATGGAAAAAAATTTCTGTAAGTACTGCATTACAGATCCAAATCCCAATTATAGGCATATGTGCATATTAAAACATACATAGCCATGTTTGCTATAGATTTGTGAAGATATGTTGTAAAACAATTTTGAGTATAAGTTTCAAATATTATCTATGAATTTTCTTTGACTTATATCTAACTTATATTATCTCCCACATTTTTATTTCTCTCCATGTAATTTTGTCATTTTTAGCATTTTTCTACATTGTTTACCCTTTATACTTTTTACATAATATATTTGAAAATATTCTTGATTTATCACGTACAAACTTTTTTCCCCTTATCCCAGATGAACTATCATTTAAATTATAAGAAAATCTTTTTATTTTTTAAACTCTAGCATTAATACATGTGCAAAATTACCCCCTCCCCATGCATCTTTCCAGTAGCTACCTAAAAAAGGGAGGGAGATTTTCTGAATCTTTGTATGTCCAAAAATATCTTTATTCTCTCACCTTTGAAAACCATCTTCTCACTGACTCAGCAGGTGCTGTTGATAAAAATCTTATTATCATTCTGATTCTACTTTTTGGACATGACATCTATTTTTTAAAAAGTTTATGTTTGTCTCTTTAATATGATATTCTGAAATGTCATGAAAATATGTTTTGTTTGGGGTACTTTTATAAAAGTAATTGTGCTTGCTGGGCATGGTGGCAAATACCTGTAATTCCAGTGACTCCGGAGGCTGAGGCAGGAAGATTGAAAGTTCAAAGCCAGCCTCATCAACTTAGCGAGGCCCTAGGTAACTTAGCGATATCCTGTCTTAAAATAGTAAATGAAAAGGGCTGGGGATGTGGCTCAGTAGTTAAACACCCTGGGTGCAATCCCTAGTACCAAATAAATAAATATAGATAAAATTAGTTTTTCTTATAATTCTTATAATTTTGGGCTCTTTTTTTAAAAATTGGAAACATGTATTCTTTATTTCTGTAAAGGTTTTTCTTGAAAAAGATATTTTGTCCCCATTACTTTCCTTCAATTTTATCTACAGAGCCATTATTAATAGGTTATTGGAGTTTTTGGTTCGATGCTCACAGTTCTTAGCTTTTATCCCACATTTTCTTTTCTTTTTTTTTTTTTTTAAAGAGAGAATGAGAGAGATAGAGCGATAAAGAGAGAATTTTTAATATTTATTTTTTGGCGGATACAACATTTTTTTTTATTTGTATGTGGTGCTGAGGATCGAACCCGGGCCGCACGCATGCCAGGCGAGCACGCTACCGCTTGAGCCACATCCCCAGCCCCTTATCCCACATTTTCAATTGACATTTTGTTTACTTATAAGCTTCTGTACAATTTTTGTTTTAGTCATGTCTTTTGCCTACTAAGAATTCTGACTTCTAAATATCATCCATTCTTATTAACGCAAAAAACTTTTATTTCCCTGATGTATTAATTTTCATTTTTTTAAAAATGATAACTGGGATTGAACTCAGGGGCACTAACTACTAAGTCAACTCCCTAGTTCTTTTTATATTTTGAGACAAGGTCTTGATAAGTTATTAAGGGCCTATGTTGCGGAGGTTGGCTTTTAAAACAATCTTCTTGCTTCAGCCTCCTGAGTCACTTGGATTACAGGCATGTACCACCATGCCCAGCACATTTTGGTTTTAATTTTACAGTGTTCTTGCATTTTCTGTACTCTTTTCCTTAAATTGGTTTGCTTGCTGATTTCTCTTTTATTCTGGAGGCTTTCTATAGATGTTTCATGATCCTTGGTGAGCATTTCTATTTAGTAAGGCTCTCAAATTTTGATTGAAGTGTTGCCATTGCTGGTGTTTGCAAAGAGCAATTTCTTGTTCTTGTGAAGTTCATTCCGCCAATGGTTCACCACAGGAGGTCCAATAGCAGTGCAGGAAGATCTATTTTCTGGTATCTTTGAATTTACTTGGGACAGGGGTGGATCTCTAATCTTCTACTATTTGGCTTCCTGTAATCTATCTGTGTAGAATGGGACAGAGGTCTTGGGATCAGTCTGTTTTATAAACAGTAGCTCAGAAGTTATCCTAATTTTTTAATTTTGGAACTCATTCTACTATGTGCAGCATACCATAATACTCATATCAATATTCAATATTTCTGGATATTAGACCCCAGTTTCTGGCTTATAGGATTGGGGTACCTGGCTTCTTGCATTCAGCACATGGAACAGGATCAGGAAGACTGAGGATGCTAAAAATAGACTTTCAACCTACCATCTCTCTCCCTCCTCTGCCTGCCCCACCTGACATATACTCACATTTTTTTTCTATAATTTTCTGACCTCTTATGTATTAAACACTTTTAAGTCCCATGTTTGGCTAGGGTTCTTTAGGAGCTGGTGGTGGACAAGTAGCTCATTGTTTATCAGCATCCCTGTCTGCATGCCACTAGTCTAAGTTTCTATCTACCAGTATGATTTTGCTGCTCTATCTTCTCAAAGTTTTCTGAAGTCTCCTATTTCTTGATTTCTGAATGGACAAATATGAGTTCAATATGGCATTTAAAACTTGAAGTAATGGAATATAATCTAGAATTAATTATGTATTATATATTTATCTATTTATTGATGCAGTTATTATGTGTCAGAGACTATGTTCTTCACTTTATATATGATACTTTATTTATTTACTTATTTATTTTTGGTACTTGGGATTGAACTCAGGGGCAGCAGTCAACCACTGAGCCACATCCCCAGCCCTATTTTGTATTTTATTTAGAGACAAGGTCTCACTGAGTTGCTTAGCAACTTGCTTTTGCTGAGGCTGGCTTTGAACTCATGATCCTCCTGCCTCAGCCTCCCGAACCTCTGGGATTACTGCCACGCACCACCACACCCAGCAATATGTTACTTTGTTTTAAATTCACAATTTACATTTTATATTTGAGGAAAATTGAGAATGCTGAACATAGATTTTCAATCTATCTCCCAGGATGGTAGGGTGAGAGGATTAGAGAGATAATAAATGATGAGATAATAATGTAATATTTACTACATGAACAATTATGTGCAAACAACTTTGATAATCTAGGAGAAATGGACCAATTCCCAGATACATACACCTTACTAAGACTGAATCATGAAGAAATAGAAAATTCAAACAGACCAATAATTAGTAACATGATTGGATCAGTCATATAGTCTCTCATCAAAGAAAAGCCTGGGACCAGATGGCTTCACTGCTGAGTTCTAGTAAACACTTAAGAAGAAATAATGCCAATTCTTTTGAAATTATTTCAAGAAAATTGAAGAGGAGGAAATTCTTCCAAATTCATTTTATGAGGCCAACATTACCCTGATACCAAATGCAAACAAGGACATGAGAAAAAAAAAAAAAAGGAAGCCACATACCAATATCCTTGATGAACATAGATATGAAAATCCTCAACAAAATACAAGCAAACCAAATCTAACAGCAGTTTAAAAAGATTACTCAACATGATCAAGGAGTATTCAGCACAGGGATGCAAGAATAGTTCAACATATGCAAATGAATAAATGTGACACAATGCATGAACAGAATAAAGACAAAAACATACAATCATCTCAATAGAAGCAAAAAAAGTTATTTGATAAAATTAATGACTATTCATGATAAAAAGCTCTGAACAAACTGGTAATAACAGGAACATCTCAACATAATAAATGACAAATGTAATAGACTAACAATTAATATCCCATTGAGTGGAGAAAAGCTGAAAACCTTTTCTCTAAAATCTGCAATACGATAAAAGTGCCCATCTCCACCACTACTATTCAGCATAATACTGGAAACACTAAAAAGAGCAATCAGACAGGAGAAAGAAAGTAAGTGAAAAGAGAACATCAAATTGTCACTGTTTGCAAGTGACATGATCTTATACATTGAAAACCTCAAACACTCCAGCAAAAGATAATTAGAACTTATGAAGAATTTAGCAACTTTTAGTATACAAAGGTCAGTAGTTTTATACAATAATGCCAAAGTATCTGAGACAGAAAACAAGAAAAGAATACTATTTAAAATAGCCTCAAAATACCTAGAAAGCAATTTAACCAAGGAATGAAGATTTCTACAACTAAACTATAAAACACTAATGTAAGGAATTTTTTGAAAAAATTGGAAGACCATCCTATATTCATATTATTAAAATGTCTATAATACTCAACATGATTTATAGATCATGTTGACACTGACTTAAATATTAGACAATGCATCCATGTATTGGAACATTTCATAATATCACATATATATGTACAATTTTATGTTTATATGTACTCATTAAAATAAATTTAAATTAAGAAATTTTACAACAAAATATGAAAAAAAGGAAGAAATGAGGATATGTAAGATGTTAAAGGGCACAAAACTGGTAGACGGCTTTAATTATTTATTTTGATCTTATACTTTAGGTAATTAATCTATTTTTTCCTGTCTTCTAGGTGTAAAAAATTGCTCAGTATAAATAAATTTTAATTCAGGGAGTACCAAGTGCTTTGCTTTAAGTTCTTTTCTTCAACAATAATAGACTGAAGTTGTCTTTCATTCCACCAGGTACCACCTTGAGCTAATGGTGTGACAATGTGTATGTGTTCTTAAATAAGTTTACATATTAGGCATTTTATAGCTTGTTGAATGACAAAGTGTCACTTCCAATCAATATTGCAAATTTTGAGAAGAATGAATAATTTATTATTATGGATTCTTTCAAAGTTACTGAGGGCGTTTCTGAGAGTTGCATTCCCACGTGACTTTGTCATAAATACTACCTTCAAAGGTTGAATTCTAATCAGTGTTCATTAGTGAATGAAAAAGATGCTGTCACTTATCAAATAAAGACTATGGTCCACAAGATATAAATTAGAAAAGAGTATTATGGCAAGAGAAAGAATGCAATATCCTGGGATCCCACTCTCAGCAAACTCAGTCCTTTTTCTTTCCAAACAAAAAGTACTTTGATCTTTCTAAACAGAATGCTTATACCCCACACAGTTAATGACAGACAGTGCTCAAACTGCATGTGCATTTTGAGTCTTCAGGATAGCTCTAGGCTTACAAATATCCAGCTACTTTAGAAAAAGTTTTCTTTATCATTCATAAAAAATGCATCAAAAATCTTTCACCAACAATAGAGGATTTTTACCCCTAAGGCAAAAGAATAATAAGCCTGATTCTTGCTTCCCTACCCCATTCTTGCACTCAAACAAAATAGAACCAGACTATCACATGTTGTGAGATGAAGGCATGTATTACCTTGAGGGAGTTTTGCTAGTAGCGTGAGAGGAGCTTTCTTCTGTCTTGCGCTTAGGAGCTATCCTCCAAAGACTGTAGAGTTAGAGGGTATGGAATTCAGTACTTTACTTTTTATATTTACTAATCTCCCTTTTTAAGCAAGGGACTCATTTATTTATTTGTACATTATTTAGATACTTTTAAATTTACAGAAAGGATTCAAGAGTATTAAAAGGAATTGGGAAACTGTGTAATCCATCCCAGATCCACTAGTTGTTTGCATTTTGTTCCACTTCCTTCCTCCCCTCTAGTACATTTACATATTATTTTTTTTGAGTCTTTTGAAAGTATATGGAAAACATCATAAATTTCTACCCCCAAGTAATTCACCGTATGCTTCCTAAGAACCTCTTCATTCTTTTGTCTATTGACTACATAGCTATCAAAATCAGGACATTCCTTCATTTCCCCCCTATTAAAAATCCAAACCAAGTGCATAAATTGCATTGATTTTTTTTCATGTATATTTGGTACTATTTAATTTGGAGTAGCTCCTCAGTTATACTTAGCTATTTGGCCTTATATTTTTGAAGGGTGTTGGTGAAGGCACTCCCCCTCTCACTGTCTTGACAAGGCCACAGTGAAGATAAATGCTAGCAAAGCCACTCTCCCACTGTCTTGAAGAGGTCACAGTGAGGATGAATGCTGGCAAATCTGCGCTGACTGATGGGAAACCAAAAACCATGAGACCCTTTTTTATGTAATTGGGACTTTTCACTTTCATGCTCATATTTATGACAGGAGGCATGAGTATGTTAAATGCTAAACCAAATTAAATTTCAGATGGCTAGAACATAACAGGTAGTTCATGCCTTGAAGGCTGTTCTACTATCCCTCAGCATATAGAGGACAAAATAGAAGGCTGCTCTTTTATCTCAATTCATTGAAGGCAAAACTGATAATTGACAACCATCATTCTCCAAAAGGACACAAGAATTTTAGGCACCACATTGATTATATTAACTAAGAACCCAAACCCATATTTCCGGCCTCTTAGAAAGCCCACCATATGGAGTTTTATTTTTAATTAAAGAAAGCTATGTACTTGAATCAAAGTGTGGAATATGATATGTCAAGAAATTTGTAATGTTTTGAACAACCAACAATAAAAAATTAAAAAAAAAAAAGAAAGCTATGTTATACACTTAGGAAAGTTAAGACATATAAAGATACATTCTCCTATTTTCTATAAACCCTCTTTTACTTCACACAGGGACTTATGATGAGCACAGTTAATATTGGCGGTAAGTGGACTGATGTTTAAAACTTGCCTTTTACTGAGAGAGATTACAAAGATAAAAGAACTAGTACAGCTTGACCAAGAAACAAAGAAACTCTTTGAGAAAGCAGTTCAACCAGTTTTATGAGAATAAATGTAGAAATTAATTAAAGTAGCTTTATAAGACATATTTTTAGAATAATGATAAAAATATTATTTTATTTAGATTATTGGGTTTATAATTCTTAAGTTTTCAGCTGTATGGCTTTCTATATGCTTTAAGAATGGTTTATAGACTTTAGGATATTTTAAGTATAAGATTTAAGGGAATTTCTTTTTTTTTAAGAGAGAGAGATAATTTTTTAATATTTATTTTTTAGTTTTCGGCGGACATAACATCTTTATTTATATGTGGTGCTGAGGATCAAACCCAGCACCACGCACATGCCAGGCAAGCACGCTACAGCTTGAACCACATCCCCAGCCCTAAGGGAACTTCTTTAGATGGGAATTTTAGATTAGAAATAAGGTGCAGATGTACTTTAAACTTAAAGGTTAATGATAGGTTAGGAGACTTAAAGTCTGGTTACGTAGTTTGGCATTAGTTAATAAGAAAATAGCATATCTTGGGAAAAATAGTTCATCTTGGGAAAATCTGAAAAATGTAAATTAGTTACGTATTTTATTAATGGTTCTGTACCCTTAATAATTGATAACTAAATGTCACATCCTGGAAAAATGTAAATTGATGTTAGAGTTTTCTATACCTCTAGTGGCGGTTAAGGAAATGTCACGTCTTGGCAAAGTTTTGAAATTATATAATCAATGATGTATTCTGAATCCATAATGATGAGAAAAATTGCAATAAAAGATGACCCAGAGAAAGCTGCATTAGAGCTCTCTCTCTCTGGAGATTGCTCCAATGGAACAACTCCTGTCTCATCCCTTTCGCCGATGCCACTCATGCTTCAGGAGTCCCTGGACCCCACTAGGGCAGGACTCCGGCAGGGTGTATATCAGTTATTTCATAGAATAGCCCTAAGTTCGTTAATCTGATGTTTCATTATTATTAGTTTCAAGTTATGGATTTTTGCCAGAGATTCCACTAATGTGATATTTTCTGCTTCTAAGCCAGTCATGTTGGATAGCACATAATTCAGATGCACTAATATTAGTGATATTAGCTTTGATCCTGGGTAATGTGATAAGCCACAGGTTTCTCCATGGGAAAGCAATAGCTTTCCCTTTCTGAGTAATAGTTTCTTGCAGAGAGATACTTTGAGACAATCTCAATGTCCTGTTTACCAAACTTGTATCTGTAGGATTGTGTGATCACTCATTGTTTCTAACCCCATCATTCTTTCTACATTTTTCTTATGGCTTGCATTCTAGCATAGGAAGTATACTCTCCACCCCCATTTTTTTAAAATTTAAATTTATTTTAACTGATACTTAACAACATAAAATTACATATACTTATGAGGTATCATATAATTATTTGATTTGTGGAGACATTCCATAATGTTCAAATCAGGGAAAATATAGCTATCTCTTCAAAAATTTACCATTTTTATGGTGAAAATGTTTGAAATCTTTTCTTCTATCTCTTCTGAAAGATACAGTTTATTGTCATATAGATACACTATCATCTCTCTCTTCTCTTCTCTCTCTCTCTCTCTCTCTCTCTCTCTCTCTATATATATATATATATATATATATATAATTTATGTAACCATGGAGTCATGGATTCTTATGTTACTCACAAGGTTACAATACATTTTCAATCAATATTTACTTTGCCATTCAAATTTTTGAAAAAAACCACAACACTTGTATTAGTTTCACATGTCCCATTATACCTCATTTCCCACTTTCTGTTGTAGCAAGAAGTTCTAGGCTCATTTTGCACTTTACTGCCTTAGTACTGGTATCATCTATTTTTCTTAGGAGTCCTGTTTCCCTTTAGTGGAAAATGTAATATAGATGCCTAATGTGGGAGGATGGTGTGTTACCGCTACTGGCATATCATTACTTCTGTGCCCTCTCAATGAATAAAACTGGAAACTGCATGGGTATGTGTGTATAAATGAGAACACTGGCTCCAATTATCTTCAATGTATTTATTCATTTGTTTCAACTAGAATATACAAAAAAAATTGATAAACTGTAAAGCAAACTTATTAATGAGAACTTATTAAAGGTTTTGACATAAAATTTATAGAAGTTAGAATATATAAATCATAAGGATACAATTCAATAAAGCATGAAAAATACCTACATATCTGTAGCTCATTACTTACAATTATAAGAACAAATCTTTTACCAGAAATTTCTCTAAATTCCCTTCCAAGTCAGTGCAGTCTCCCAAATCCCAAGGAAACCACTCTTCTGACTTCCCCCCTTTTTATTAGTTTTATCTATTCAAGATAGGAAGTTGATATAATTGATGTAACACACGGATACACATACACACACAGAGACACACATACACATTCTTTTGCCTCTTTGGCTTAATATAGGTTTTTGAGACTTGCATGTTGCACTTGTCAGTAACTCATGGCTTTTTATTGCTCAATAGACTTTTGTTGTATGAAATGCCAGTTTGTTTATTGCTTACCCTGCTAAGGATGTGGGGTTATTTCCAGTGTTAGGATATTACATATAAAATGAACATTGTGCACAACACTTCTTTGCATGAATCTTTTCTTTCAGGTAAATTACCTAGGAGTAGAAATGTTGGGTAATTTAGTAAAGATGTGTTAACTTCACATGAAACTACAGCCAAACTATTTTTTCACAGTAGGCTGCATCATTTTAATTCCCATCATAATTTAGAAGAGCTCCAGTTCCTCCAAATCTTATCCAAAACTTGTTAGGCTTGTCCTTTTAGTTTTGGTGACTCTGTGAATGCACAGCAGTACTGCAAAACAACTTGATTTTTTTCTGGTAATTAATTTTTAAGCACTTTTTAACATACTTACTATATATTTTCCTTTGTGAATTTTGTTCCACTCATTACTATTAATAATGTACAGAATGCTTTCTTTACAATAATGAGTAGATGTTAACTTTTGTAAAAATACTTTCTGCACCTATTGAGGTGGCTTTTGTCTGACATTATGTTCTGTTAGTGTAATGAATTACTATAATACATATTTTGTAAAGAACCGATTTTGGATCCTAAAATTATCTTCATTACTTAATTTCTATTTTATATATTTTTCTCTTATATTTTTTATTTGCTTTGTTCCACTAATCTATGTTTTTCTTGGATTCCTAAAATAGAATCTTGAATTTCTGATTTCCAAATAGTTCTTATTTTCTGATATAGCTATTTAAAACTATAAAACTTCCTGTATCTATTGCTGCTTTAAATTTCTGTAAGTAAAACAGTAGTTATAGGGTGTAACTCATTGATATGGTATACATATATTGTTACCATTTTGGAACACTGTCAGATTTCTAGCCATCAAATATTTTACCCATCATATCTCACCTTGTTGGCAACTTCATGGACTAATTATATATAAGGTTCCTATTATGTGCCTGGGTCACACATTGTCTCAATGGCAATACAGATATTGTAACTGATTCCAGAGTTTGTCATTCCAAATTAACTACTAATAATTTTGTCTGTCCTTTATACTTTAAGTTGATTCTACAATTCATTGTCCATAGAATGTAAGCTCCTTCCCCAGCCCCATTGATGAATGATTATTCTGTTCACATATGTAGTCCTTAGAAAGTATAGGCTATTTTTTTTTATTTTTGATCTGCATTTTAATAAATACCCCATTCCTAGAATCTTGGTAGAATCCAGAGATCCAGCTCTTAGTATAGAAGTTGAAGAAGAACAAACTCCTTCTCCCCACCTCCAGCATTATGGTCAGGTGATATTGGCTCAGTTGCTTTAATGCTTCTACCTGGGATATTGACTTGGGTTATGAATATATAGCTAAAGGGATATCTTTAAATTTAGTAGTGGTTGCAGTGTACAATAGTGACAGCAAGTGGCATACAGTGGCGCTGGTGTCTCATGGTGAGGTCAGTAGGCTAATGGCTGCTCTGACTAGGCGTTCTGCAGAATGACCTCTTGGCTTTTCTGACTTTGCTTGATTCCTGCCTCTGTGGGTTTTACTGACAATTCTAAATAGTTCTAAATATTTCCAGTAAAGCCCATTTCTGCTTAAATTACACGGAATTTATTTCTCTTTCTGAAACTAGGAATCAGAATAATTATAAGACTCAAGGACAAAGATCATAAAGACATTTAATAGCCAATAAATAGAACTGTCAGTAAATGAAAAACTAATGTATCTCTTAGTGTCATAATGAGGTAGCAGTAATACTAGCTTGTCAATCTATTTGCAGCAGTAAGCCAGGTGAGTCAATAATCTAGAATCTATTCTATTCTTGGGCTTTGAATGATGCAGATCACTATATATAGTGTGTTGTAGTAAATGACAAAAGGTATATACAAATCCTTGTATATGAGTCACCAATATTCATCAGTCATACTAGAGTCAAAGAATTTTTTAAAATGTGGAGTATTTTACTACTCTAATTATGGATACTCTAAAAATTCTATCAGAAAAAATAGTATATATTAAGCAATATGTACATGAATTTTGTGGCAAACAAAAATTTTCTCTTGTTCTCTCTCTCTACGCACACACACACACACACACACACTTCTCTGTGAAGTAAACCATGTGCACTTGGAATTGTACACTTTCAATATAGCTGATATGGTTAAGACATTATTACCTTTTTCTACTAAACTGAAATATAATTTGGCTGAGATGTAACAGTAAGAGATAATGTTTGCTTTTCTACTTAAAACTTCCTTACTCATAATTTATAATATTTTGTTAACATTATCACCTCCTTCTCATTTACAATAAAATTAAATATTGTGATATAGCATGAGAATGGAAAGCTACATAGGCCTAATAATAGAGACTTGGGTGTTGGGAAAAACAGTTAGGCATGAATGACATTAAATGCTGTGCTTATTTTTTTTCCTGTAAAAATGTAACCAGTCTCCTAAAGTGAATCTCTCAGAAAATGAGATGGTTTTTAAACTTTTAAACCTAAATTAGCTTATAAGCTCATGGACATAAGTTGACACTATTTCATAGAGAACTAACTCAGATGTGGATTTAAGAGAGAACATGTAATACTGTCTTAGTTTGCTTAAGATGATGACCTACAGTTCCATCCATTTTCCTGCACAAGTGATATTTAGGAAAAAAACAAGAAAATATGAAATTAGAAGGTGGAGCAATAGGGAAGAGGAAAGGGACTCTATCTGTGGAAAGAGGGGAGGTAAGAAAGCATAGTAGGGGTAATAGGATTTGGTATCCAAGCACATTATATGCATGTATGGAAATGTCACAATGAAACTTATTAATAGTACAATTAATAAGCAGTAATAATTATCATTTAAAAATGAAAAAGTACACAGTTTGATAGCAGAGGGAGAGAAATCAATGTTTTTAAAAAGCTCCTTAGGTTATTCTGTTACGTTGTCAAGGTTAAGAATCTGTATGTATTGATCTATAGCTTCAGAGTCTCATCTTCTACTCTAAGGTACACTTCCCCAAGAAGTTAAGCCAAGTGTTTTTTTTAAATTTTGTTTTGTTTTAATTACTGGAAATTGAACTTAAAAGCACTTTGTCACTCAGCTACATCCTCATCCCTTTTTATTTTTTAATTTTGAGATAGGGTCTTGCTAAGTTGTCCAGGCTGACCTTGAATTTGTGATTCTTCTGCATCACCCTTCTAAGTAGCTGGGATCACAGGTGTGCATCTGGTTGTGCCAGGGTTTTAAAAGAAAAGAAAATACTTTATTCCTTTTAAACTTTGTATTTGAAGACTTACCATAAAAGCTATTCAATAATAGTTTATTAAAAATGCTTTGTCAGAGAAGAGAAAATCATCTTAAACATTTAATTACCTAACAATCATTGGTGTGACCAAATTTACCACATTTTTTCATAGCATATGTTTTATGAGAATTTTTATTTTTAAGATAAATTTAGATGAGGAATTACAATAATTGGTGAATATCCCTATAGTCATTCCTGAGGGTGAAAGTCATAAATGATGAGTCAAATGTATCTTCAACTTATAGCAAAATTATCCTCCTCTTGACATTCACGGAAGTCTTTAGTGATTGATTTGACCTCTGGAAGAGATGTGAGGAGTGCTTATAAGCTATTCTGTTTCGTTTTCAGTTGCTTGACACTTCTTCACCTTCATTGACCAAAGTCTTCAGGATGATTCTATAGCTGCTGACAATCACAGAAGATTGCCTTGGAGAAGTCACATGGAGAATACAAACCACATTTCCTCTTCAACTTTGGAGGGGGAATGGGGACAGGAATGAAGTGTGAAGAATGAAGTATGAAGTATTATAGCCATAATTCATAAGTTTGAATGTAATTTAGTAAGAAATAACAGAATAAAATAACAAAACTGAACAAAGTGCTATCAAAGTTATAAAAAGGAGATAGGAAGATGGCGGCGAGGGGAGTGCATTACCCCCGTGTGCTGCTTCACTGTGTGGGAGTATGACAAGTCAGGACGGCTAAAGGATATCTTGTTAGGAATTTCCAGCAATAGTGGGGTGCTCCGGAACCTGGAGGAAGGATTTCCATCGCACGAGGATCGGCTACGGGGACTCAAACGCGAGAGGTTTGTCGCACGGAGGGTAACTGCTTATTCAGCAAATCGCCCCGCGGCTAGAGTCTGCAGTGTGCGCTGGGATAGAGACGCAGGGTTACAGCGCTGCAGTTTCTGCCAGCCGCGCAAGCACCGTACTCAGGGCTGAATTCTGGGTTCCAGACGGGGTAAGGAAGCGGTCCTGCTCGGTTCTACACACCGGTCAGTCCACAGAGGAGGCCAGCAGCCACCATCTTGGTAAACTGACGTCACGTCCCCTGTTTTCGACTGACCGCAACTCATTCAGCCATAGATCAGGTAATTCCAGGCTACAATTCGCCTGTGGCTTGCAAACAGATTGCTAGGGTTCTGCGCCTGGGTGCTTCTAAGAACCTGAGCCTATCGGAGCGAATGCCGAGCGCGGGGCGCCCGAGTTCCGGCTCCCGGAACCGC
>NW_025999842.1:16900128-16922735 GCF_001458135.2 Marmota marmota marmota | reverse complement strand
AAAAAAAAAAAAAAAAAAAAAAAAAAAGTTATAAAAAGTAATTATGCTTACTGGTGGTCTTAAAAACTAAGATAAATTTATACAATCTGAATAGCCTAAAAACCTATTGAATACTGCATATATTTTTATGAATACTGCATATATTTTTATGATTTATATTTATATATCTGAAAGAAAAGTTCAAATAGTAATTAAGTACATCATGTCAATGCCACCAAAGTTAGAACTAAGAATTCCAATGCTGTGCTGAGTGACAAGAGAGGAGCAGAATCCATCCCTCCAAAACTGACTTCAATGCCTTGTTTCTGGCTGCTGTGCAGCTACCTGCCCAATCTCCACTCACATTTTGTGTTTCATCTTGAGACAGCTGGGCTAATGAGGAATTATTCGGTATACGATCATTAAAAAAAACTAGTAAAGACTACAATTTTCCATGGACAAAGATATTGGAATACTTGCCATTGTAGGAATGGATCATGTGAATTCTTTTGGAAAGCGCTCAGTATTCCTTATACTAAATCACCTCCAGGCACTTTTCCAATCTCCACTAAAATAGCCTGCCAGGTAACATACCCAAGATAAATTCAATTACCAGGAACTCCGGGAAAAATAGAATATTTTTACCGTCATCATTCCTATTTCTTTTCATCATCAACACACTTCATTAATCATATTATTAGAAAGCAAATGCAGTGAAAAAATGGGGAGATGTAAGTCTTTTTTCCTGGTTTTCAGAATTTATTAATTCAGAATGAAAGGGTTAAAATGATTTCCATTCCCTTCTATGTATGCAATGTCAGAACAACAAGACTGCTGCCTGTTCTGCTCACGGTGGTACCCAGAGGAGGGGGAGGGGAGAGAAAAGCATCTCTAATTACTAAGGCATCAGAACCTCCCCTCCTCCCATCAAGTGCATCCCTGAACAAAGTGAGGCTAGAGGGTTTCTCAAGCCTCTGTTTCTCATGGGGCGCTTTGGCCCTTGCGAGGTACCTCTTTCACTCTGATTTCCCTTTTACGAAGCAGGTGAAAGGCCACTTGGCACCAGCCAGTTTCTTTTTACTCCAGCTGCCTGTGAAGAGCGCGGTTGCCAGGCAACCAAGTCTCAGGCTCTCTTTGTGCCTACATCCGGCAAGGAAATTTTGAGGTTTGAGGCTGTCTGTTGCAGACAACTTACATTGAAATGCCTTTAGGTTTTTAGAAATATTTTTTAATTCCTTACAGTAAGATTACATTATCCTCCCAATTTTCTCTCTTTGGGGAAAGAGACTACTTGGAATGGATTTGGCTATATTTCCACAGGAAAATAACCAGACCTTGACTTCCAAATCAGAAGTAATTTACATTTTAAAAGAAGAGCAAATGAGCATCACAGCTGCATTTCATATGTTCCTTCCTGTCAGCTTAATTTCTTTGATTTTTCTTTTCCCATTCTTACCCTGTTTAATTTTTGTATTTGCTTTTCTTTTTTTCCCCTTTGTTCTATCCCACTTCCGTGTACATTTCATTTATCTTTTACTTTTGTTCTCTGTCCAGTGGCAGGAACTCTGTGTCATTTATACATTCATATTTAATCAATTCTTCACCCATTGGAACAATGAATTTGAATGAAGTGAATCTGGCTTTTCTTTCCAACTTCACTGGTTGATATTTATTCTTACTTTTGAACTACTTTTTTTTTTTCTCAACGTGTGAGTAGGGAAGGTTATGAGGGAAATAACTGACCAAGTATTCTCAGTTTTTATTTGGACTTGTTCTCTGGCAGAAAAACCTACCCTACTGCCCTCTGAGCCTCCCAAAGTGTTCTCTCTGCTTATAAGGTTGCCTTCTTGGCACATTCCATTAGCTTTGAACCCACAAAGCTTTCCAGGTTATTTTGGCTCTAAATCAATGTAGGATTTTCTCTTATTTACTTAATGCTCTGAGGATACTTCAATGGTATTTCATTGAAAAGACATGAAAAGGATATGTATCCTTTTGTTCTTCATTTCTGAGTCTGACAATGACTCATAAAATATATGAGTGCAAATAGACCTAGATGTGTTTTTGTTCTTAATGCTGGGGTCTGGTGCTGCAAGAGGAAACACTTGGTGATGATCAAAGAGGAGGGGCTGAAGTTCTTCCAGAAAGATGTACCATCAAGGCAGCAATGCACAGACTTCCTCTGGTTACCTCTCTCATGACTCAATGCCAAACACCTTGATATTTATTTACCACTTCAAGGTATGAAGTAGTACAGAAATTTATTTACTCACCCAAAATTTGTTACAACATGAAAGTGGAATTATTCAACATCCTGCTCTGAAAATCAGCTGTTGCAGATACATTTACATGTCAAAGCTGTTAAAAATGGTCTTAATTGATAACTACAATAGTAAACACTCTCATGAATTTGAGTAGTATGTAACCAATATATATATCCACATACATTTCTGGAATCTATAATTAAAAACATTTGCTTATACACTTATGAGTCACTGTTGTGATCTTCCATGTTTACTATGAAAAACATAGTAAAAGTATTCTTTCCTTTCCCACATGATAAAATAAGTATACTGTGCTATAGTAGACCAAAAATCAGGAGGTATATATTTAATTGAAGTTGAATTTCCTGGTAGCTTTTTTTTCCCCCTCCCAGCTTGGGCAATTCCCTTAAATTTAATCTAAATTCCTTCTTCTATAAAGTTGTGAGATTGGAATGGAAATTCTCTGCTGTTCAAATTCTATCACTGAATTTGAAAATCACTAAACCTATCAGTGATTATGATTTTGGAAAGAGATAGTACAGCTTTTGTTTTTATAGTGGTGAAATTTTTAAGTGAAAAGAGTATTTTACCTCCTTGTATTTGTTAATTGAACTATTTTTTACTTAGACATGCAATTTCAAAATTTATAGCTGTTTTTAACTCTATAGCAAATGGTTAAATTGCATTTTGTGGAGACTGCCCACACTTGAAACTAGCTTCATCATTTACTAGTTGTAAAACATGGGCATTTTTTATATCTTTGTATTCAGTTTCCTTTATCTGTCAATGGGAATAATAATACCACCCTTCTAATAGGGATATTGTGAGGAGGGAGATGATTCATATATGTCTTTTATATATAAATAAAGGTTAATTAGCAACTAATATATCTATATCTAAATATAAATATAGATATATTAGTTGCTAATATGTATATATTAATTGCTGATGAACCTTTATTTATTTATTTACATGTAGTGCTGAGAATCAAACCCAGTGCCTCATACATGCTAGGCAAGTGTTGTCCCACTGAGCTACAACCCTAGCCCTCACATGTCTTAAGCAAATGATTGTAGTATTAATGTGTTGTTGATACAAAGGAGCTTTATTATTATTCTGGTGTCACCAACTATCTCAGACTGTTATCACTCCATACTTTATTAGTGTAATAATAGCCACCTACTTCCAAAGTCTCTTTCTTTAAAATCTATTCTTTTCCTTTCTCCTAACTTAGGTAGCCCAATACACAGCTCTCTTTATTTTTCTCTCCTGCTAAAAATGTTAACCATTTCAATGAACTCCAGACCCAGTAGAACTAACTGTAAGTTAGCCTGGCATTTAAGGTTTTTATTAATATTGGTTCAATTTATCTTCTGAGTTTTATTTAATCATTTTCTCACATATGCATGCTTTGGTCGAATGGAACTGTTCAAGTATCCCTGTGACCATATTCTCTGTTTACATGTGTTAAGGTCTTAGGGACAAATAATGTGACGTCTACTATTAATCTAGGGCCTGGCACACAAATAATAATGCAGTGTTTGTTAAAATGAATTGCCTTTGTTCATATTGTTTTCCTTGCAAAAGCCTTTCCTTCTTATCTTTACTTAAATAAGACTGACTCTTCAAGGTCACATCAAAATATCATTGACTTACCACCATTTATAGGCTACCTACTTCCTGTCAGTATTATCATGTATCCATTTTCTAGCATTTATAGTCTGCGGTGATTAAAAATTATTTTTGTCATTATCTTATGCCCTAATTTTTAATGTTATTGAGAACAATATACTATATCTAAATTTTATTTCTTACTCTGCCTAGCATTTTACTTTTATATTTTGTCAGTGTCCATTTGTGAATAAAAATAACCAATAGAATATTAGGTATTATGTATTGTTTTGTCACTATTTTCTTAGAACAATTTTTTCCCCATTGAAATTAATCTGCATTCATTGTCAAGTATTAGAGCCTCTCCATGTTGATATGCATCCTCTCCATCTAGAACGACTTTTGGTGCTGCTGACATCCTACTGGATTATGGTTATTCCGTGGCATCTCACATTAATTCTTATCCCATTCCTTCATTAATGTTTTCCTCACATGAGGGCAATTTTATCTTTTCATTTCAGCTATCTAAGCCTTATTTCAGGTCCCAACTAGGCCCCCAAATTCTCCATGGAGCACTCCATGATGACTTTGGCCATATTTCTTTCTTTCACCACTAAAAAGAGAAATTTATATACTTAATCATGCATAGAGCCCAGAACAATGAAACTGAGAAGATTTAAAAGTTCTTCTTACAGAGGTTTGAATATCAAAACTTGATAGCAGTTAGTTCCATATTAACCCACTCTTTGTAGTTCCTTTCTTCTTTTCCTCTGTGTTACCTCCTACATTATCTACACAGGTATCATTCCTGGATGATCATTTTTAAGGTATTCAAGTACCTTTGTATTTTTCCAAATCACCTCTATCATATAGTAAATTTTAAATGTGATAAGATTCAATAGAAAGATATGCTTTAAATTTATTTCCATTTTTTTCTACACTTTAGTCTTTATATTCCAATTAAATATTATGTCCTTGGAAGCAGAGATCACATCTGGAATTTCCTTTGGAGTTCCCATATTGGGAGTATGATATTGTTCAATACTAGATCTTCAACACATGAACACTATTAATAATTAGATAGAAGCTACCTGTCTAAATGACCTAGTTCACTTTAAATTCATTTCATAATATGTGGTACCCTAACTTCATTCCATTTTCCTGGTCTACTGGTTCTAAGTTATTGTTATACTACAGTTTTTGCCTGGTCTATTGGCTTTTAATTTACTGTCATACTTACTGGACGTCTCAGTAACTAAGGCAACCAAAACTTTATCTTTGCAGAAAATTCTGGCAGATTCATCTTGGAGTGCCATAACTGGATCCAATAGGATTTATTCTCTGTACTCTATTAATGCTGCTCTTACCTTACCACTGAAGATGAAATTGGGGATATTAAAGATAGATGTGGAGTTGCCTATATATGGTGCATAGTAGTGTTTTGTAAATACCATCTCATTTTATTTTCTCTATAAATCTATGAATTGATGGCACTAAGCTATTTTTAGTAGATATGAAAACTGATACTAATAAAGAAGTATTATATGTAATATCTTATCCCCAAATTTGATCTCAGTCCTGTCTAATTTCAAGGTTCCTGCCAACAGAAGGGAACAACATGGTAAAACTCCAACTTGAATATGCAGAAAAATCACCCAAGTAACTTCTTAAAATACATACCGGGATATATTCAGAGGATTCCAATTTGTTAGGTCTGGGACTAACAAATTGTACTCTGCATTTTAACAAAAACAAAAGAGGTTTCATTTAGGAAATTTTTGTGATATAAATAGTTAAGATAATAATTATAATTACAGCAACTATACAAGACTTGGATTAATATTGAACTGTCCACCATTAACTGCACCACCTTTCTATTTTGACTGTTTTAAAATATTTTATATCATATTTTGTTGTTTCATTTGTATGTACACCATATGAACTATATATTATCATTATATTCTTTTACATTAGGAACAAATAGGGAGCCATACAAAAGGGTAGCCAGGGAGAATGGTATCACAGAACCCAATGGATGAGAACACATCAAGAGTGGATGATGTCAGAGCCATCAGGGACAAGTGGCATAGGTAATGAGGGGTGTTCTCTGGATTTGTAGATGAGGTAGTGAGTGCTGCCCTTCGCAAGGTTGACTTGAATAAGAAGATGGGATACTAAGGCAAAATTTAGAGAGTTAAAGAACGAATGAAACAGCTTAAATTATTATTTATGAGTTTCCAACAAAAAGTAAGGGGAAATGAAATGTTGTTTTAGAGAATAATGCAAAATTGGATAGGAATTTTATTTTATATCTTTAAGATAACAACAAAAATATCAAGGGGGGAGAACAAAGAAGAAAGAGGATGAAAAGGTACAAAAAAAGAGGATGAAAAGAGGCTCAGAAAAAGTCAAATTAATGAGACAAAGTCTTGGAGAAGGTGGGATAAATATGAGAAATACTTTTCTGAGGTAGGAGGGATAAGAAAGGATACACACAGCCAAGGATATAGATACAGGTATTTGACTCAAGATATAGACAAAAGCTTTTAAGTGTAGGGATGGAAAATTAAAGTAGCATTTAAGTGATTTAAGTGATGAATTCTGGTTTTTTTAGAAGAAAAATTTAGGCACTTTATTGTATGTTTTACATCCCTATAAAAAGAATCCAAGGATTTTTCCTCCTGTGTGTTTTTGTCTTCTTCGTGATCCATGATGTCAGCTGAGATTGGCAATACAATGAAATCAAACTGATGGGATGATAGCAGATTATTCTGTCATTTTTCTAGGTCTTTGAGCTGCACATCAAATCTGGGGCTTATCACTCCACACTTGTTTAAACAGTCTGTGAGGTTGATGACAATTTTCCCAGCTCTGTGATCATCAATGATTTCAAATTCGCCAACATAACCATGCTTCATCATTACAGTTAGAAACTGGATGATGGCTTTGGAGCACCACCTAATAAGGACCTGGCATTTGCCTTTCTTTTTGGCATTGTTGATGCTCTTGAGAGCATCAGCCAGGACATTCATGTACACTATTATGGTGGCACAAAAAGATCCCAGAAAGTGGATTCTGCTTTCTGTGCTGATAAAATTAAAAGTGTCTTTTACAAGCTGATGAAAATTTGAAATAGCTATTGTGAGGAAAAAGAGGTAGAGTTGAATAGAACAATTTAAAAGATTGAAATTGTGCAAAAAACCCATCTGAGGGGAAAGCTCCTATATTGGAATGACATCAATATGTATAACTGTGTAGGTTTTGTTCAGTGTGTTTACTAGAATCAGAGACACAGACATCAGTGCAGGGTTCACCTTGGTTTAGGAGTTTAGTGGTGTGTGATAACAGGGAAGGGGACTTGAATGGGTGACAGTGGGCTTGGTGAAATGAAAGACTCCAGATAATCAGTTTAGGAAGGACAAAAAAAAAAAAAAACTGGTAGATTCTTACAGACATGGAAAAGAGTGACCACTGAACTGAGTTTTAAGAAGATGGTAAAGTAATTAAAATGGGAAAGAGCTGAAAAAGCTGTCAGCTGTAGTCTGAAAATGGAAGCTATTTTTTGACCTAATCTATTTATTGTATATGACAGAAACCTTAAAATAGTGTGAGATTTTTAGCTCTCATAATCAATCAATCTATATGTCTATTTATCTATCATGTATTTTTTTTCTGTGACATTTCAGGAAATCTGAGACCTTACAGGCTGAGGTCTAACTCTGGCTTTGCTTTCTTTTTGTGCTTTATGATTTACCTGGATGTTTTATTCCCTGTCTCTATCACTATGCATTATAGCATGAATTACTCTTTATTAGTAAAATCAGAACAAAGAAGTATTTATTCCTCTCATTTCTAAAATAATAATTAATTATGTAGGCTGTGCATCAGAATCACCTGAGGAACATGTTAAAAATTTAAATTTTGGGCCTTTACGTTAGACCGCCTTAATCACAATCTCTGTGGGGGTAGATCCCAAAGAATCTGTATTTTAAATAATTTCCATGGGAGATTCTCACTCACAAAATTATTTTAAGAGATGACAATTCCAACAAGGCAGAGCTTATAAGGTGTTTTTCCTTTAATTTACCAATTTATATTCAGTAAACAATGAAATGGTAATGGTGCTGCTGGTTGACTTTGGGGTTGGAGTGGAAAGGCAATAAAGCAGATCATTTGATTTTGGAATTGCTGCATTTCTTAAATTCCTTTCTTATGCATAACACTCCTTAAATGCATATTATATCCCCATCTACCATTAATAATCACACTGTACACTTTTGTAAAAACCTAATGAAAGGAGAAATCAATGTGATATCGATTGCAGCGTTAAAATCTTGAAACAAAAACTCCAAACAGTAGAAATGATTACAAGTAAATGGTGTTTTGAAAAATAGATAATTGTTGAGACTACAGGCAAATAAGAGTTTCAGTTCAGAAAGGAATAGAGATGTATTGATGATGACTACAGATACCACTTGTTGATTGAGTTAGAAACCTGACAGATGTCCATATATTTGAAAAATAATGCCATATCTACATTTTGCTTTTGTGGGTAGTTCTGCGATCAATAATCAATGGTGTCTCTTGTCATTGAACTGTCTGTTGTTAACTCTCCTACACTGAAAAATTTCAGTTTACAAAAAAGAATAAATCTTATTTTTGGTATCCAGGTACTTAGAGGTATGTAGAGTCTATATTATTTTCCTCAGTGCTTGCTTACAGTTTTCAAGGAACAAAGGCACAGTGCCACATCTAAAATCTCCCCTCAGTGGCATAGGAGTCAGGCTTCTGTATATTGGAGTTATGAATCATAAAACAAATGAACACACTGCACTCATGGATGAAAAAATTACACAGATTTTTTTCATTACTTGATAATATTCTATGTGGTGGTATCCTAGTACATAAGCAATGAAAATATTTTCAAAATTATCCTTTTGAGAATAAAATATATCTTTGATATATTTTCCTTATGTCTGCATTCTGTGCTTTTATTTCGTCTTTTAAAATGATTCCAGTTTAACTTAATACAGAGGTAAGCATTGTTTCTTGTCCTCACATCCTCCCTTCATCCATTTATTTATTTCTCTGTGTATATATAAAAAATTATTGGTGTATTTGTTACTTCAAATGTACTTCAATGTTAGAAATCTTACTATAGAAATTATTGCTGGAATAAGAATGGAAGAACTCAAAACTCAGAATTGCCTAATCTGAATATGCTGTAGAATACGAACCTTACCTTTCTTTAGTGAGGAATAAAAGACTGGCTGTCAGATATTGTGCAAGTTACTCTTACATGATAGAAGTTGATGAATTAAATTTCTACATGGAGTATCTAAGCTTTACCTCTCTCAAGTGAATCACTATCCCTTTGTCCCTTCTACTTCTAGTAAATATGCTCAGATCCATGGATTGTCTATATTCAAGGAGTGCTAAGAGCCAAGTATATGATGCATGGCATTTTTGGTCCAAAGGTGACGCCAGCTAGCCATTGAGATGATATGATTATGTTAAGATTTGCATTCATATGGATATTGGACTCCTGCTGTTCACCTAGGCCGGCTACGGGACTCCTGGAGAGTTCCCATTGGTTGGGGAAGTACAGTAGGAGGGAGTTCCGGGGGAGGAGCTCTCTCTGCGGTCCGGAGGAGGCCGCGTGGGTGGAAAAAATCTGCCCGGGTGGTACCGGACATTGGCGGCAGTTTCAAAAAATAAACTTTGTTCCTGCTTGAGTGGCTCGTGATTTTGTGCCCAGCCAGACTGCGGCAAAGGAGAACTGTGTAACACTAAGCAAACATGCTCACTCCAGTGCTTCTACCAACACCATTTTGAATTATACACACCCTCTTGAAAAAATTCTCTTAGGTCAGGGCCAGAAGAGTCAACATTGGTTAATTTTATTTACATAAAAAATTTCTTCAGGGCTGGGGTTGTGGCTCAGTGGTAGAATACTTGCCGAGCATGTGTGAGGCACTGGGTTCAGTTCTCAGCACCACATATAAATAAATAAAAAATATGGTCCATTGACAATTAAAAAATATTTTAAAAATCTTAAATGTTAACTCTTTTTAAAAAATGAACTTATGGCCCCATTTTTCTAAATAAATAATCAGGATGCTCTCTTTGGTTTGGATTCTAGCTAATGATACTCATACTATATAACTGAGCTTTGTCTTTTGGGTTTGTTCATATTTTGGGAATTATGCTGTCTCTGTGGTAACTAACAAATGACCCTGACACTGTTACAATTATCAGATTCTATCCCTTAGCGTAACTCCATATTATTTTAGTATTCTGGCCTCAGTGCTCTCTAATCTGAATTTTGGGGCCACAACCTAAACTTGGGGCATGCTGCTGTGTTCTGATCATACTACTTGGTTTTGTACTCGCCATGTTGTCCTTTATAACACTATAATCATCTACTTTCATGTAGATACAATTATCTCATACCTTGATGATAGATAAATGCCCCAACTTGCCTTTATGATACTTCTCCTCAAATTCACATCTGTATTATTACCAAATTAACTGTCCTAAAATGCACTCTCACTATGATACTGTCTTTAGTGAAAAGCTTCGATGGCTCTACAATGCTTGAAAACAACAAATTTCGATTACTTAATTCATCATTTTATGTTCTTTTACACAGAATGTTTGCTGTTTTTTAAGTCTTATATCTAGTTACTTTACTATGTATAGCTTTGACTCTTGGTCCTGTTTATATTGCTATACTAAAATACTAGACTGAATATTTTATAAGGAAAAGAGGTATATTTTTGTTTGAAGTTTTCCAAGTTGAAATATCCATACATGGGTGGCCAAATGTGGTGAGGGCCTCATGCTGTATCATAATGTGGGAGGAGGAGGGTGGCATCACATGGTGGGATTGTATGGAGAGTTTTGTGTGCAGAAGAGTCCAAACATGGGATGGACTTATTTATAACAACCCATTCTCATGGTAACTAATCCAGTTTTGTGAGATCCAACCCATTCCCTCAAGATGGGTATTAATCTCTTCCAGGGATAGTGTCCTTCTGAAAGAAATATCTTGCACTAGACCATACCTCTGAACAATTTTTGCTACCTCTCATTGCTGTTACATTGGGGGAGTCAACCTTATGGTACATGATTCTTCAGGGAAAAAATCATATCCAAACTATATAGCACTCTTGGTATTGTTGAATTACGCACCATTTATTTTATTTATCATACTTTTCTTTTTGAAATAATATTCCTCTCTAATCTAGCTATGCAAATTATACTAATTCCTAAGGTTAAGTTAAATTCTACTTTTTCATTAAGATTTTCCTAATCATTCTTGTAGGAAGTCATTTCTCATCTCTGAATGTCTATAGTTTTATGTTTTGATTATTTGGTATTCATCAGGTATTGTAGCTATTTGAAAACTTTACATATCTACTCAACCAGAGAGCAAACCTTCAATAAAACACTTTAAAATTTTACTTTGTATTTCAAAATAGATTTTGGCTTAATAAACACAATGAACAAAATGAAAAATATTTTTATTAACAATAAAGGATAATATATCAAAATAAAATATCATAAGTTTAGTGTAAATTTTAAGATAAAACGGTTGGGGATGTAGCTTATTGGTAGAGTACTTGAATAGAATGCCCAAGGCCCTGAGATTTATCCCCAGAACTGGAAAAAAGATTAAGACAATGATAATCATCTTTAAAGCATGAGGACTAAAATTTATTGTCTTTAACACCATTTCCATGGTGTCCATATGATCCCAGTAAGGATTCTTGACTTTTAATCTATTTTCAACCAACAAACTGTAAGATTTAAATAAAGTTCACACAAGAGAGCAATTACTTTCTTGATTTATGTAGAAAGCAATAATAAAACACCCTAGAATTTAACAATTAAAAGATCTCACCCTTAGTTTTATTTTTTTTATTAAAAAAAGAAAAACAGGTAATATTTGGTTTATAAATAATTCATTTATTTACGAATTCATCAAAAGGTATTTGTTAAACTTTGACTATGCAGAAAACTAGGAACTGGGCATATGATGGTAAACTCTTTCTTAGTCTATGTAGAATTTTGAAGATTTAAGGTCATCAGATATTATTATCCTATGAGGAGAAAAGAACATTTCTATTTAAAAGATACTGAAGATAATCTAGGATATTTTGGGAAAATAAATGATATGTTATCCAATTCTCTAAATTCTCAAAAAAAAAGTAAGTATCAGCCATGTGTCATGCTATGTCCTATGTGGTGTCAACCTGCTGTTAGAGGCTATTACTGTTCCAGAATTCATTATTCTTTCCCAGCGCAGTGGACACTTCACTCCATTGATTTTGGACTTGTTTTTATGATTGCTTTGACCAGTGAAACGTGTGAAGTATGGTCACAGTATGACCAATTTTACATAAGGCTTAAGAAGTAGCTAGAGTTTCTGTTTCTATTTGCATTATTGCCATTTGCCATACAATCTTGCCTCATATAGTCACTGTTTGGTCTTGGTTCCAGAATGAGAACTACATGGAGGAGATCTGAACTAAGACAGCAGGCTGGAGTCAGAGTTAGCCAAGTCCAACTGAGTGTTGGGCAAAGCTCTGTTAAAATAAAATATTGAATAAGAAAAATAGTTGTTTTTCTAAGACTCTAAGAAATTGGGTTATTTGATACTGTAGAAAAGCTGAATAATTCAACAGTGAGGGAGATATTGTGTTCAGTAAAGAAGAGACATCATCAAACAGGTAATTATCAATGTTCCATGTATTTTGAGAAAATAAAAGTTTTTTTTTTCAGAATTGTATATAGCTGGTTAATTTATATTATACTGGAGAAAAAGAAAATATTATGGAGTGGCGATTACTTACATATAGGTTAATTTATTTTCTAGTCATAATTTAGTATATTTTACACCAACTTCTGTTAAGGATTAGATATACGTTTGGTAAAGTGTGTCCTGGATAGATAATTGGACACTGTATTCAAAATCAAAAGCAGTTGCTGCTTGATATGAATTAATCCCATGTAGTTCTAAGTTATTTTAATGAAGGAATAAAGGCATTCATTCAGTTCTGTCTTTTCACTTGATTTGCTAATGTCCCCTGTAGTTTCTGTGCGATACAAGACCTCTCCAGGTATACGCTTATTCTGTTGCAATAGTTACTTTAGTTACCCCCCCCCCCTTTTTTTTAATCACTCTTACCAAAATACCTGGGAAGAAAAACTTAGAGGAGTAAAAGTTTATTTGGAGCTCATGGTTTTAGACATCTCAGTCCACAGATAGCAGACTACATTTCTCTGGGGCTCAAGGTAAGGCAGCACATCATGGGAGAAGGCACAGCAGAGGAAAGCCACTCAATTAATGGGGGAGGTCAGGAAGGAGAGGGGGTGGGGAGAGAGAGAGAGAGAAGAAAGAAGAAGGCAGAGGAGGAGAAGGTGGTGGAGGAGCAGCAAGGGATTGTAGATTAAATGCACCCTTTCAAGGCATACCTCTAGGGATCCACCTCCTCCAGCTGTGTCCTAACTGCTTACAGTTACCACCCAGTCAGTCCATTCATACTAGAATGGACTGATTAGGTTTGAGCTCTCACAATCCAATCATTTCACATTTCTGCTGTATCCTATGTGGTGAGTGTCAACTGCTGTTAGAGACTATTACTGTTCTGGAATTCATTATCCCCTCCCTAACACAGTGGGCACTGCACTCCCCTGATTTTGGACTTGTTTGTTTGATTGCTTTGACCTGTGAAATGTGTGAAGTATGATCACAGTATGACCAATCTTAAATGAGATTTGATACAGGAGCTTTTGGGGGACATCTCATATGCAATTATAGTAAGAGTATTTCTCTCAAATTATGGGATCAGAGACTATGTACATTACTGTGTTCATGAGTTGACCTGGTTCAACACCTTCTTATTGCAAGCAGAGCAACTGAGGCCCACAGTCTTCTGTTGGAGTTTGGGGAGATTCAAAGATGAATCTCAGGTGTACTGATTTCTGGATCACAATACCTACAACATTGAAAAAATATTTCTTTATATAATGTCTTTGAATAAATTTTAAAGAGCTTGGGAGGTTGAGACAGGAGAATTGCAAGCTCAACGTCAACCTCAGCAATTTAGCAAGATCCTAAGCAACTAAATAAGACCCTGTCTCAAAAAAAGATAGGGAGCTGGGGATGTAGCTCAGTGGTAATGTACCCCTATGTTAAATCTTCAGTTTAAAAAAAAAGAAAGAGGAAGAATTGAAGACAGGTATCAAAGCTCATATGGTAATTCAACTTAAGAAGCAGGAGGTAAATTGTGGAGTCCGAACATTTTATTTACTGTGGAGCAAACAGATCATACAGGCATAGAGGTCTACATTTCTCTGACATTCCTGGTCATACTATACACTTTTATTTATAGTATTTTTCACTATTTATAAATATATAATTATTTGTGTGGTTAGTCAACTAATATAAAACTTTTAAGACTCCATGAAGGCAGAGAAAGTGTGGCCCCAGTAACTAACACATACTTGACATATTCAAAATTGAAGACTGAATACAATTTTGAATAATTAATGAACACTCTTCATTCATTCTAGATAAGTAGGTTTTTATGTCTCACTATATAATGTGAAATAGATCCCATGCTAAATTTTCTTCCTTTTTTGCTGGCAAATTTTCAATAGAATGTAGCAGTATTTCACAAAGTCTTAGGAAATAAATTAATGATTTACTTTTTGAAGATTTTTATTAACAGATCACATAATGAATACAATATTAAAGTATGGCATTAGTGATAACAGTAAAATATGCATTGACAAAATTATTGCCTTAAAATTGTTTAATTTAAGAAGACAGTCAGGGTGCACAGTGACTCACAAAATGAAGATCTGTTCAAGTGGAATTAATGGAATTACTAATAAAACAGTTCAAAGTTATTTGAATGACTAATGCTTAAGATACAGTGAACTAGAAAGGCAACATTGCTTTTAATTTACTATTTCTATATTAAGAAGAAATATCTGTTAGACTAGAGTGAACTCAATCCCTGTCATTTAATGCTGTATCATCAAGATAAAATAAGGTTTTAAGGAGATTAATAAATGTCCCAGATACTTAATTTGCTAGCTATTTTTGGCATTCCAGGCCTAAGCAGGTAAGAGGAAAGGGAATTCCTATATGTAGCTTAGTACCTGCCACTGTAATCTTGATGTGTTGGTGTGATCAGCACCTCTAATGCTCTAGTGATCTTCATTTTTTTTTTTTTTGCCACTTGTCTTCTTGCATCCTCTAAGAGCTTCCCATGAACTGTTGAAGAATTGTATGATCCCTTTTAGAACCCAAAATTAGGGCAATACAAAGGAAAACTTGAAATAATCAAAATATTATATCATCAAGTAAAAATTATCCATGTATATTTATGGTTGTAAAAGAACAAAGAAGTAATTGATGGAGTTTCTAAGGAAGCCACCAAAAAATATCATCCCTTTTCTCCAAACAACTGCTAAATTATTTGAGAAACAAAACAAAGGAGTAAATGTCTATGTCAAAATATCAATTTGATCACTGCTAGAGGCACGGAAGCAAATTGTGACTTTAGTTAAGGTCTATTAGCTAACTAAGTTTTCCACCTAAATCCCAGAATTAGGAAGAATTCATCCATCGAAGAAAGATACTGGACCTGAAACTGGTCTTCTCTTAACACACTCACCAGAGCTGGCTGCTGTGCAAGAAAGGGCAAAGGAGGGCGAACACCTTCTGCAGGAGGCTGGCTTCAAGAGAAAACAAGAGGGACAGTTTGACCAGTTATTCCCACGTTTCGAATTGGAAAAGTCATTCCTTGTTCTCAGGGAGAAAATGAGTAAACAGGAACAACAAAAATGCCAGAAATACTGTAATTGAACTCTGCAAACACAAAGAAAATTGAGAAGAGGGATGCTTGCCTCAATGGCACTTGGTAATTTGTGTGTGTGTGTGTGTGTGTGTGTGTGTGTGTGTGTGTGGCAATATACTTATGTTCTTATCCTCCAAAAAGCAGGGACAAAAGTAGATCTCAGGTCTTTTCTTTCAAGTCTAGAATGATCTCAGTTAAAAAAATGAAAGTTAAGAATAATTTATGGAAAGTTATTTATGTTGATAAGGACAATAAACAGTAGAAACATTTTTTTAAAAAATAAAAGTGTGTAGAACAGTTGGGTGCTGCCTGTAATCCCAGCAGCTCAGGAAGCTAAGGCAGGGGGATCGCAAATTCAGTTAGCCTTAGCAATTTAGCAAGCCCCTAAGCAACTTAGAGAGAGACCCTATCTCAAAAATAAATAAATAAATAAATAAATAAATAGGTAGATAGATAGATAAATAAATAAGTAAATAAAATAAAAGTAGAATGTTTAAAAATCAGTTGAAGGTCATAAAACAGAAACTTAATGTACTTTTAAAAAGGCATATTTTAAAATATGCTCATTTAGTTTTCAGAAGTACTACTTTATCATAAATAAAATGTGTAGATATTTACTATATATACAGTAAAAATGAGAAGAAAACAGACAAAGGGAATATATTTTCCTTATTTATACTTCTCAAAGCAATTTCTCTGTACATGTTTATGTATTTCTCTACAAGTTTTTTTATGTACATACACACAAGGCCATACAGACTATGTGATCTTAAAAACATAAGAAATTCAGGTGCATCTCAGTCTGGATATGAATTCACTAAAAAAGAGAAAATGAAGAGAATGTTATGAAGGGACTCTAGGCAGAAATGTGCTAGGGTTAACAGGTAAACAAGGATGTTGTGGGTCAAAGAGTTGGCAACCACAGGAAGCTGAAGAGTCTAATAAGCAAAAGGACATAGTGCTTTTCTGGAGCTCAGTGGGAACTGATTCATAGGAGGTTAGCTTTGTGGGAACTGTGGCTTTAAAGGGACACAGCCTTTGCTGAAGAAGCTGTCTTGAAGAGGCAGATGCTCCTCACTTACAATGGGGTTAGGGTTGATACATCCATCATAGGTTAAAAATATGAGAACTTAACTGAATATAACTAACCTACAGGACATCACATCTTAGCCTAGACTATCTTCAAGGGGCTTGGAACATTTACATTAACCTATAGTTGGGCAAGACATCTAACCAAAGCCTACTTTATAAAAAATATTTAATAATGCATGCTACTTATTGAACACCTATATCCAAAATTTTCTGGCAACAGAGAACACTGGAAAGTGTGCATTCTCTCAAGGGCTTGTGGCTGACATTTGCTGCCACTGCCCACATCCTGAGGAAATTTCAGTCCAAGAAAAGATCAAAATTTAATATTTGAAGCACATTTTCTACTGAATATGTATTGCTTATATACCATGGTAAAGTTGAAAAATTGTAAGTCAAATCATCCTTAAGCAGGGACCCTCTGTACAATGACCTCTGTCTCTTTTCCTGTCCTCTGATCTGCTGTTAGTGACCCTCAGTAGTCAAAGCCAACTCAGACCCAGAGGGCAGAGAATCAGCAGAATGCAGCCTGAAGTAGTAGTCAGCTTCCCAAATGACAGATCACTGATGGGGAAGGAAGAGAATGGATCTGACAGGGTGGGAGCAAAGAGAGAACACTCATACCCAAGGCATTAATGACTCTTAGTAGAATTTTTATACCTGAATAGAATTCAAATATAACAAGACTTTTCTAAAAGTAAATTGTTGGGAGTTATTATGTTAAAAATATAAATGTTCTTAGAGTTTTTAATACTTACTTAAAATAGTATTTTAAAGTTATGAATGTGAAGTAATGTGTTTGCTTATTTTGCTGCATATTTTGGAGTGTTGTATATTCTCATAAAAGTAATTTATTTTGATGACAATTTTGTCCACAAAAATCACATCTGCCTGTATTTAAATGGAAATCTTTACGATTGTCTCTCTTCAATTTTGTTACAGCTTTTTCTAAGTGCTTCTAAATTTTTAAAAAGATTTCATCATTGTGAGACAATGGCACATTGTTGCTGCCACTATTGCTATGCCCACATCATTGATTTAATAATCCTATCCTCCACATGCTGAAATTGAGTTGCTTCCTTTATCATTGGTACATTATTGCATACAATGATATATGTTTTCTGAGTTATCTGATATATTTCCTAATTTCAGTCAATTTTCATGTAGTATGGCAGAAACAGAGCAGCTCTGCAGTCCCAAGGCATCCTGTGAAATATTTTGACAATGGAAAAACAACAACAAAATAGTCTCCACCTTCTTTGAGCACATTGGGAAACTCACCATCTCATTCTGCAGCTTTTGTTCATTGCTGAAATGATAACAACAACAACACAATGAAACAATAGTAGCATTCAATGTCATGTGCCAGGTATGCAAGGACATACTGCATCAGTTGCACCACAGTCATACTGTCTCTCTTCTAAATCAGGAATGAATTTTGGGGGAGGCTTAAGCATTTTTGGTCACCAAATCTTGCTAATTATACTTTGTAAGTACTTTTCAAATTCTACCACTTCTTTGTACCCTCCAGGTCACTGCCCTATTCAAGTGGTCACCACTTTTGCTTGATTAAGACAGCATTTTCAATTCTCATCTGGGTTCTGTTTTACTGAGCATGATTCTTCCTATTGGTGGAGGCAGGCTGTCTGTCACAACTCAGAGGCTGGGGTCCCTATATTGAAATAGTTTTCAAGTTATATGGGGAAACTCTCCACGAGAGACCTTGCTAGATTGTATGATTAGACTGTTCACTGGTTGTAAGAAACTGCCAAACAGTATTCCAAGGTAGCTATACCATTTGCATTCCCACCAGCAATGAATGAGAGCTCCTATTGCTCTACATTCTTGCCAGTAATTGGTATTTTCAGCTCTTTGAATTTCAAACATTCTAATGGTATGTAATGGCATTTCATTTTTGTTTTAATTTGCGTTTCCTTAATGACATACAAGTTTGAGAATTCTTTCATATGCTTATTTGCCATCTGTATGTCTTTAGTGAAGTGACTATTCATAGCTTTTGCCCTTTTAAAATTGAGTTGTTTTCTTATTGATGAGCTTTAAGAATCTTTTGCATATTTTGGATACAAGTCCCTTGTCAGATATGTATTTTGCAAAATTTTTCTTCGAGTCTGGCTTGACTTTTCTTTTAACAAGTTAAAAGGAAATAATACCACATCCTACAAATAACTTCTGAAAAATGTAGATGTTCTAACTTATTTTGAGAGAGGATCTTCTTATATAGAGTTTTCTTTCTTTTTTTGTAATTTTTAAATTTGTTCTTTTTAGATATACATACAGTAGAATGTATTTTGACATCTTATATATATACATGGAGTATCATTTTTTCTAATTTGGATCCCATTCTTATGATTATACCTGATGTGGAGTTTCTTTGGTTGTGTATGCATATATGAACATAGGAAAGTTGTAACAGTGTCTTTCACAGAACAATTTTCAACCTGTAAATTTATTTTTTACTGTGATAAAATACACATAACTTAATGCTTGTCTTCTTAACCATTTTAACTGTGTAGTTCACTGGCATTAAATACATTCATATTGTTAAACAACTATCATCACTATCCATCTTTGGAATGATTTTCATCTTGCAAAATGGAAACTGTGTTCTCATAAACCTCATTTTCCCTTTTCACCCAACCCCTTTCAGTTTACTTCCAATGTTATGAGTTGAACTATTCTAGGTAATTCATATAAGTGGAAAACTTAATGTAATTGTCTTTTGTGATTGGTTTATTTCACTTAACGTGTTCTCAAGATTCATCCATGTTTCAGTATGTGTTAGAATTTCCTTCCTTTTTAAGGTTGAATAATATTCTATTGTGTGAAAATGCCAGATTATGTTTATCCATTCATCTGTCCATGGATGTTTGGGTTGCTTCCATTCCTTGGTTATTGTGAATAGTACTGCTATGCACATGGGTATATAAATATCTCTGAGTTCCTGCTTTTAACTACTTTGGGTATATACCCCAAAGTGGAATTGCTGGATAGTATGATGATTCTTTTTTTAATTTATTGAGGAACTTCCATACCATTTTACATAGTGTTTGTGCCAGGTTGAATATATGAATATAAATCTTTTACTTCATTAACTAAACATCTTAAAAGGTACACAAAGTCAACAACTTGCCTTCTTAAAATCCATTTTCTACATTTTTTTATTCTCTGCCAACACACTCCAGCTTTTTCACATTCTCACTTCACAAAACCTTGGAAAAGACTCCTTTGAGTTCCAGAGACTGTCTTCTAACCAATATCTTCTCCTAGTTCTTCAACATGTAAATGAATTTACCTATCATTTCCAAAACCCTCCCTATTTCCTCCTTTTATAATTTTTTGGATTATCATCAAAGAGCTAAAAAATATGATGAGACTCAATATCCTTGTGGGGTTGGGGGCTGCCTGGGTTTATGCACACTCTGCTTTTCAATGGATGGCTCTGTATACTTTCTTCATTGCTATATTTCTAGTACCCAGAAAAATTATGTGCAATAAAGCACGCATTCAGTATGTATTCAATGAATGACTAAATCTTTCTGTTCATACAGCATTTAAATATTTGCATTTTCTCAAATGTGTACTTCTTGGTTAAGATTTTTTTTTCCCCAGATATCTTAGCCTTTTCATACATTTAAACAAAGAGACGTTTTTTCTGTAAACAGTTTAACAAAAACTAGTTTATAATGTTTTGAAAGCTGCTCCGCTCCCTGTTACAATACCTTGGACATCTTATTAGGTCAATGAAAATCAATCTACAATATTATTTTAATGACTACTCATATAGTATTCCATTAAACCAATTGCTTTCTTTGGATAGGTTGCTGCAATTTTTCAGTAGTATCAACCATGCTATTTTGAATGACTTTTTTTATAGGCATCTTTGTAGTTGTTTGAGGATTTTTCTAAAGATAAATTTATAGAATTTAAAATGCTGTGCTGCAGACTATCTACAATTTAAATTATAACACATTGCATTTCCATACTGTTCTCCAAAATTTTTGGAAATTTGTCTTATCATCTTCATTAATCTGAATTTCCTTTCCCTCATACTCTTGAAAACTGTACTAACTTAAAAATTTTCTTTGTCAATCTGAAAGATAAATTAAAAAGCTACCTTTTAAAATTTTACTTTAATTTCTTTATATATTATCGAAGTTAATACTTTTTCCATGTGCTTCTTAGCTGTTGATAATTTTTGTTTTATTAATGCACTTTAATTTTTATTTGGTATCCATCACTTCTAATTTTAAGAACTTTAAAAAGTTATGCATAACTTTCTGTTTTCCATATGTCAAATGATACAAAACATTTTCTAGCTTTCATTTTCCTCTCAAACCTTTTTTTTTTTTTCCTATTAAAATAGTAAGTGAGACAACTCAAGTAGCTACATAGAGAGGCCATGTGTAGGTGCTGTGGCTGGCAATCCAAACTGAGGTCAGCCCATAGCCAGTGTCAACCACGTCATATAAGTCAATAGCCTTCCAACCCCCCAGCCATTGAATCTTCCTCAGCCACAAATTCCTTCCAGCAGAGACTTAAGATATCATGTAATAGGAGAGAGGTCACTCATGGTACCCTATCTGAATTACTGACTCATAGAATATGTGAACATAAAAAATATATATATAATTGTTTCAACTCACTATGTTTGTGGTGGCTTGTTACACAGCAACAGTGGCTGTAATAACAATATTTCATATTTTATCCTCTTCCAAGTTATATCTCATTATCTGCTATCCTTCTTCTAAAGAGCATGCCAGTCTGCCATACATATTCCCAAGCCATTCCAATTTCAAAGAAATGTTCTCACTCAAATTCTCTAAAAAGAATATCATGCAGCACTGTTCTCAGGACCCTGAACTGCTGAACAAACCGAGGAGAGGGTCACTTCTATCAAACTGAGTTAATTGGATTATTTACATGGGAATTTGGAATTGGAGTGATAAAACTTGATTTAATTGGCAGTGGAATGGAAAAGAAAAAAATGTGACAAAATAGCTTGCTTCTGAATAACAGAGGTCCTGAAACTTCTATAATTGCTAGACTTTTTTTTTAAAATAGGTATTTAGGGGAGATGTGTTGGGTGCGGGGCCTGGGCCGCCGCTCTTGTTCCTCCCGCCACCTCCCCAGGGAAGCCCCTTTGTAAAGCGTATATGGTACAGCTGCCTGAGAGTGTGACCCCATCTGCTGCTGCTTCCAAGGCCTGTTTGAAAGCTTTGGCTGTTTGTCATGGACCTCTGGATCACTATGACTTTCTGATCAAAGCTCATGAGCTAAAGGATGATGAACATCAAAGAAGAGTGATCCAATGTTTGCAGAAATTACATGAGGACCTTAGAGGATACAGCATAGAGGCAGAAGGTCTTTTTTCAAAGCTTTTTTCAAGGAGCAAACCTCCAAAGGGCCTGTATGTTTATGGAGATGTTGTTTTTCGAGGGAAGGAAGATGGCGGCGAGGGGAGTGCATTGCCCCCGTGTGCTGCTTCACTGTGTGGGAGTATGACAAGTCAGGACGGCTAAAGGATATCTTGTTAGGAATTTCCAGCAATAGTGGGGTGCTCCGGAACCTGGAGGAAGGATTTCCATCGCACGAGGATCGGTTTCGGGGACTCAAACGCGAGAGGTTTGTCGCACGGAGGGTAACACTGCTTATTCAGCAAATCGCCCCGCAGCTAGAGTCTGCATCGCGCGCTGGGATAGAGACGCAGGGTTACAGCGCTGCAGTTTCTGCCAGCCGCGCAAGCACCGTACTCAGGGCTGAATTCTGG